>NC_034598.1:2286776-2295469 GCF_900095145.1 Mus pahari | reverse complement strand
CTCTTTGTATATATTGGATATTAGTCCTCTATCAGATTTAGGATTGGTAAAAATCCTTTCCCAATCTGTTGGTGGCCTTTTTGTCTTGTTGACAGTATCTTTTGCCCTACAGAAGCTTTGCAATTTTATGAGGTCCCATTTGTCGATTCTTAATATGAGAGCACAAGCCACTGCTGTTCTGTTTAGTTATTTTTCCCCTGTGCCCATATCTTCGAGGCTTTTCCCCACTTTCTCCTCTATAAATTTCAGTGTCTCTGGTTTTATGTATAGGTATTTGATCTACTTGAACTTGAGCTGTGTACAAGGAGATAAAAATGGATAAACTCACATTCTTCTGCATGATAGCTGCCAATTGTGCCAGCACCATTTGTTTAAAATGCTGTCATTTTCCTACTGGATTGTTTTAGCTCCCTTGTCAAAGACCAAGTAACCATAGGTGTGTGAGTTCATTTCTGTGTCTTCAATTCTATTCCATAGATCCACCTGTCTGTTGCTGTACAATGCAGTACCATGCAGTTTTTATCACAATTGCTCTGTAGTATAGCTTGAGATCAGGCATGGTGATTCCCCCAAAGGTTCTTTTATTGTTGAGAGAATAGTTTTTGCTAACCTAGGTTTTTTGTTATTCCAGATGAATTTGCAAATTGCCCTTTCTAACTCAGTGAAGAATTAAATTGGAATTTTAATGGGGATTGCATTCAATCTGTAGATTGCTTTCAGTTGGATAGCCATTTTTACTATATTAATTCTGCTAATCCATGAGCATGGGCGACCTTTCCATCTTCTGAGATCTTCTTCAATTTCTTTCTTCAGAGACTTGAAGTTTTTGTCATACAGATCTTTGACTTCCTTAGTTAGAGTCACACCAAGGTATTTTATACTTTTTGTGACTATTGTGAAGGGTGTTGTTTCCCTAATGAAACAGAAACAGAAAGAAACAGAAACAGAATGAAACAGAAACAGAAACAAACAGAAACAGACACAGAAACAGAAAAAACAGAAAGAGAAGGTACTCTACCCAATTCATTCTGTGAAGCCACAATTACTCTGATACCTAAACCACACAAAGATCCAACAAAGTCAGAGAACTTCAGACCAATTTCCCTTATGAGTATCGATGCAAAAATATTCAATAAAATCCTTGCAATCCAAATCCAAGAACACATTAAAACAATCATCCACCATTACCAAGTAGGCTTCATTCCAGGGATGCAGGGATGGTTTAAGATATGGAAATCCATCAATGTAATCCACTATATAAACAAACTGTAAGACAAAAATCACATGATCATCTTGTTAGATGCTGAGAAATCATTTGACAAAATCCAACACTCCTTCATTATAAAAGTCATGGAAAGCTCAGGAATTTAAGGCACATACCTAAACATAAAAAAAGCAATCTACAGAAAACCAGTATCCAACATCAAAGTAAATGGTGAGAAGCTTAGACCAATACCACTAAAATCATGGACTAGACAAAGGCTGCCCACTTTCTCCCTACCTATTCAATATAGTACTTGAAGTCCTAGCCACAGCAATTCGACAACAAAAGGAGATCAAGGGGATACAAATTGGAAAGGAAGAAGTCAAAATATCAGTATTTGCAGATGATATGATAGTATATATATGACCCTAAAAATTACACCCAAGAACTCCTAAGCCTGATAAAGAGCTTCAGTGCAGTAGCTGGATATAAAATTAACTCAAACAAATCAGTGGCCTTTCTCTACACAAAGGATAAACAGGATGAGGAGCTTTTTTCTGTATGTTTTATTTAGTCTGGCTTATTTCTTTTTGTTTTATCTTAATTTTTTTCTCTCTTTCTCCCTTTCTTTCTCCCTTTCTTTTTTTCTTCTCTTTCTTTCTTTCTTTCTTTCTTTCTTTCTTTCTTTCTTTCTTTCTTTCTTTCTTTCTTTCTTTCTCTCTTCTTTCTCCTTCCTTCCTTCCTTTCTTTCTTTCTTTCTTTCTTTCTTTCTTTCTTTCTTTCTTTCTTTCTTTCTTTCTTTCTTTCATTTTTTGAGATGGTTTCTCTGTGTAGCCCTGACTGTTCTAGAACTCACTGTATAGACCAAGCTTGCCTCGAAGACAGAAATAAGTCTCTGCCTCCCAAGTGCTGGCGTTAAAGGCTTGTGCCACCACTGCTAACCTTACTTTACTTTCTCATCACAATTTCAATACACCTGTTTGTTTTCAAATAAAGGAGAGATGAAGGGTGTGGATTTCGGAGGTGGAGAGATCTGAGGGAAGCTGTGGGAGAATACATTGTACTCAGAATATAGTGTATGAACAATATATTTTCAATTATCCAAACAAAAAGTCTTTAAATGTAAACCATGAATTTAACATTTAAAATCACAGATTTTGGGCAGGAGAGGTGACTCAGTAGTTAAGAGCACTGGCTTCTCTACCAGAGGTCCTGAATTCAAATCTTACCAACTACCTGGTAGCTGACAACCATCTGTAATGAGATTGGATACCATCTCTTAGTGTGACTGAAGACAGGTACACTGTACTTACATAAAATAAGTAAACAAATCTTATCAATAATAGAATTTTAGAACTGAATTAGAAAATGCTTTGAGAGCTTTCTACTACAACATAACTACCAATTTGCTGGTTATGTAGTTGAAAACATATGTTTACACTCTCTATAAGTATATTTTCAGTTAACTATTACCAGTCTTAAAATTTCCACTCACTGCTTTTAGTGTTAACATCTAAGAAAATTAAAATGCTTTCCATTTATTTTTATAATATTAAATTTCAACAAGTATTTTCAATTCATCAATTTATTAGAATTTTCTTTATGTATTCTAACTTTAAATTTATCTTACCATTTTATTTTATTTTATTTTTATTTATTTATTTATTTGGTTAAGATTGGATAGCAAATAGGTATTAACCTATGAGGTTGTTTTTAAATTATCCTGTTTAATATTCAGGAGTATAAGCTCTAATAAATAGCCTCAAAATTTGAGAGGTTTTTTTCAACAAGACCTTTTACTTTGCTTAGATGACAAATGACAATCACTGAAACCAGAAGAGCGAGGGTTGGATGAGTATATGTCAGATACTTGTACAGATGAGGCCTGATATTAATCTTGAATGCTGGCTATTTGGGGTTATATAAACAGCTAGACAAATGAAAAAAAGAAGCCCCAAAAACTGAAATACAAAAACCTTTCTACATGAAGAGCATTACCACTGCCATAGGCCACTGTTCTTACCCACAAATATTCTTCCCTCTATTCTTCCAAGTGAAGAAAAATCAGTCAATCAATCAAACAATCAAACAAGCAAATAGCAAAATAAACAAAAATCAAAGCAAAGCAAAGCAGAACAAAACAACACACCACAGTTTTCCTGCCTAAGTGGATTTCCCCATTTATTCTCCCTTAACAATGTGCTAAGGTACAGTTGTTTCATATTGCTGGTAAGATGTTTTGCATTCTTCTTTCTGAGCATGGTTTCACTTATGCCTCAAAAAAAGAATCACAAATTTCTAATGATTTAATATTCTCAATCCTGATTTGATCTTCTTCTAGGCTAGTAAACCATACCTTATATCAATTGATCTTTGTACTAAGAACTGCCTTCCTAGGGTTATTTTCTTAGACATAGTGCCGCAGTAGACAAAATACTAGTGTGAAAAGGGTCTACCATGTATCACTCTTATCTGACTAGTCATTTGGCTCAAATAAGTTAAATAAGGTTTTATACTTACTGACAGTCTATTTGGGCCCCACCTACTACAATTTAGTCTTGCTCAGGACACAAGATCTACAAATACACTTTAGTCTCTTGGCAGATTTCAATTTTTGCACTCATAACTTTTTATGTGAGATATGTGTTTGATATCAACAACAATCCATACACTATTAATGATTTTCTGTAGTAAAGAAAGCTCAGTAGTTGAAGTGGTACCTCTTCATTCTGTCACCCTCTTTAATAAATTTTGACACAACAACTTTGTTGAATTATCTTCACTTGTTTTTGAGTTTTTATTTCTATGTTAATACAGATAAGCTACCATGTAACAATTATTCAAGTTAAAAATACTCTAATCATCATAAGAATTATAAAGTATGATTATTTTCAAATATCTTCAAATATGAATATTTTAAATATAAAATGTTAGGCAATTTGAAGGTAATTTTGGCTCACTTCAATCCAAACTTTTTCTTTTATTGGATATTTTCTTTATTTACATTTCAAATGTTATGCTCTTTCCAGGTCTCCCCACTGGGAACCCCCTATGACATTGCCCCTCCCTGTGCCTCTATTAGGGTGCTCCCCTACCCACCCACCCACTCCTGCCTTCCCACTCTGGCACTTCCTTACACTGGGGCATTGAGTCACCTCAGACCCAAGGGCTGCTCTTCACACTGATGTCCAACAAGGCCATCCTGTGCCACTTATGTAGCTAGAGCCATGTGTACTCTTTGGTTGGTGGTGCAGTCCCCATGAGGTCTGGCCATATCAGGCTCCTGTGAGTAAGCACTTCCTGGCATTCATAATAGCCTCTAGTTTTGGTAATTATAAATGGGATAGATCCCTAGGTGGGGCAGTCTCTGGATGGCCTTTCCTTCAGTCTCTCATCTACACTTTGTCACCATAGTTTCTCCTGTGAGTATTTTGTTCCATCTTCTAAGAAGTACTGAAACATCAACCATTTGGTCTTCCTTCTTCTTGAGCTTCATATGGTAAGTAAATTTAGCTTGGGTATTCCAAACTGTTAGGCTAATATCAACTTATCAGGGAGTACATACTGTGGGTTCTTCTGTGACTGGGTTACCTCACTCAGGGTGATATTTTCATGTTCCATACACTTGCTTGTGAATTTCATGAAATTGTTTTTAATAGCTGAGTATTATTCCATTATATAAATGTACCACATTTTCTGTATCCATTCCTCTATTAAGAGAAATCTGAGTTGTTTCCAGCTTCTGGCTATTATGAATATAGCTGCTATGAACATAGTGGAGTATGTGTCCCTATTACATGTTGGAGAGTTTTCTGGGTATATGCCCAGGAATGGTATAGCTGGGTCCTCAAGTAATAACACTATATCCTATTTTCTGAGGAAAGACTGAACTGATTTTCTGAGTGGTTGTACCCACTTCCAGTTCCACCAACAAGGGAGGAGTGTTCCTCTTTCTCTACATCCTCTCCAGCATCTACTGTCAACTGAGTTTTTAACCTCCATTATGAGAGATATGAGGTGGAATTTTCAGGTTATTTTGATTTGCATTTCCCTGATGACTAAGATGGTTGAAGATTTATTAAGTGATTCTTGGCCATTTGAATTTCCTCAGGTGAGAATTCTCTAGTTCTGTTCTTCATTTTTTAATAGGCTTATTTGGATCTCTGGGGTCTAATTTCTTGAGTTCTTCATGCATGTTAGATATTAGCCTCCATAAAATGTAGGGTTGGTAAAGATCTTTTCCCAATCTGTTGGTTGCTGCTTTGTCCCATTGACAGTGTCCTTTGTCTTACAGAAGCTTTGCAATTTTATGAGGTCCCATTTGTTGATTCTTGATCTTAGAACATAAGTCACTGTTGTTCTGTTCAGGAACTTTTCTCATATGCTCATGTATTCAAGGCTTTTTCCCAATTTCTTTTCTAATAGATTAAAAGTATCTGGTTTAATGTGGAGGTCTTTGACCCACTTGGACTTGAGATTTGTTTAGGAAGATAAGAATCGATCAATTTGCATTCTTCTACATGTTAGCTGCCAGCTGAACCAGCACCATATGGAGAAAATACTGCCCCCCACCCCGATAGGTTTAGCTCTTTTGTCACACATCAAGTGACCAAAGATGTTTGGGTTCATTTCTTGGTCTTCAAATCTATTCCATTGATCTACCTGACTGTCACTGTACCAATACCATGCAATTTTTATTACTATTGCTCTGTAGTACAACATGAGGTCAGGGATGTTGATTGTCCCAGAAGTTCTTTATAATGGAGAATAGTTTTTGTTATCCTGGATTTTATGTTACTCCAAATGAATTTTCAAATTGTTCTTTCTAACTCTACAAAGAATTGAGTTGGAATTTTGATGGGGATTGGCTTAAATCTGTAGATTGCTTTTGGTAAGATAGCCATTTTTACTATATTAATCCTACCAATCCATGAGCATGGGAGACCTTTCCATCTTCTGAGATCTTCTTTGATATCTTTCTTCAGAGACTCGAAGATCTTGTCAAACACTTGTTTAGTTAGAGTCACAGCAAGATATTTTATCCTGTTTGTGACTATTGTTAAGGGTGTTGTTTTCCTAATATCTTTTTCAGGCTGTATATCCTTTGAGAAGAGGAAGGCTACTGATTTGTTTGAATTGATTTTATATTCAGCCACATGCTGAAGTTGTTTATCAAGTTTAGGAGGAGTTCTATGGAGGAATTTTATGGTCTCTTAATTATACTATCATATTATCTGTAAATAGTAATATTTTGACTTCTTCCTTTTCAATTTGTATCCTTTTTATCTCCTGCTGTTGTCTAATTGCTTTAACTAGAAATTCAAATACTATGTTGAATAGATAGAGAGAGAACATGCAGTCTTGTCTAGTCTCTGATTGTAGTGTGATTGCTTCACATTTCTCTACATTTAGTTTGATGTTGGCCACTGGTTTGTTCTATATTGCTTGTATTATATATAGGTATTGGACTTTAATTCCTGATCTTCCCATGATGTTCACCATGACTGGATGTTGAATTTTGTAAAATGCTTTTTCAACATCTAATGAAATGATCCTGTGATTTTATATTTGACTTTATTTATATAGTTGATTATGCTGATGGATTTCTGTATATTGAACCATCCCTGCATGATTGGGATGAAGCCTACTTGATAGTGGTAAATGATTGTTTTGATATGTTCTTGGATTCGGTTTGCAAAATTTTATTATTTTTACATCAGTATTCATAAGAGAAATTGGCCTGAAGTTCTCTTTCTTTGTTGGGTCTTTGTGTGGATTTGGTATCAGTGTAACTGTGGCTTCATATAAAGAATTGGGTAGTGTTTTTTCTGTTTCTATTCTGTGGAATCATTTAAAGAATATTGGTATTAGGTCTCCTTTGAAGGTCTGATAGGATTCTGTACTAAACCCATTTGGTTCTGGGCTTTATTTATTTATTTTTTAGTTGGGAGACTTCCAATGAATGCTTCTATTTCTTTAGGGGTTATGGGACTGTTTAGATGGTTTATCTGACCCTGATTTAACTTTGCTATTTGATATCTGCCTAGAAAATTGTCTATCTCATTCAGATTTTCCAGTTTTGTTGAGTATAGGCTTTTGTAGTAGGATCTGATGATTTTTTTTTAATTTCTTCCATTTCTGTTGTTTTAGTCCCTTTTTCTTTCTGATTTTGTTAATATGGATGCTGTCTCTGTGTTGTCTTGTTAGTCTGGTTAAGGGTTTATTTATCTTGCTGATTTTCACAAAGAACCATCTCCTGGTTTTGTTGATTCTTTGTGAGGTTATTTTTGTTTCTACTTGGTTGATTCCAGCCCTGAGTTTGATTATTTCCTGCTGTCTACTCCTCTTTGGTGTATTTGCTTCATTTTGTTCTAGAGCTGACAGGTGTGCTGTTAAGCTGATAGTATATGGTCTCTCCGGTTTCTTTGTGGAGGCACACAGAGCTAAGAATTTTATTCTTAGCACTGCTTTCATTGTGTCCCATAATTTGGGGTATGTTTTGCATTCATTTTCATTAAATTCTAAAAAGTCTTTAATATCTGTTTTTATTTCTTCCTTTTCCAAGTTACCACTGAGTAGGGCATTGTTCAGCTTCCATGTGTATCTAGGCTTTTTGTTTTTGTTTTTATTGAAGACTGGTCTTTGTCCATGGTGATCTTATAGGATGCATGGGATTGTTTCAATCTTCTTGTATCTGTTGAGGCTTGTTTTGTGACTGATTATAGAGTCAATTGTGGAGAAGGTACCTGGAGGTGCTGAGAAGATATATTCTTTAGTGATACAATGAAATGTTCTATAGATATCTGTCAAACCCTTTTAATTCATAACTTCTGTTAGTTTCACTGTATCTCTCTTTAGTTTCTGTTTTCATGATCTGTCCATTGATGAGAATGGGGTGTTGAAGTCTCTCACTGTTATTGTGTGAGGTACAGTATGTGCTTTGAGCTTTAGTAAAGTTTCTTTCATCAATGTGGGTACCCTTAAATTTGGAGCATAGATGTTCAGAATTGAGAACTTTTCTTGGTAGGTTATTCTTTTGATGGGTATGAAGTATCCTTCTTTGTCTTTTTAAATAACTTTTAATTGAAATAAAAATTTATTTGATATTAGAATGGCTGCTACAGCTTGATTCTTGAGGACATTTGTTTGGGAAATTATTTTCCAGTTTTTTTTTCTTTTTTTTTAATTTTCTTTATTTACATTTCAAATGCTATCCCGAAAGTTTCCTATACCCCTCCCCCCCACATCTGCTCCCCTACCCACCCACTCCCACTACTTGGCCCAGGCCTTGCCTTGTACTGGGTTATATAAAGTTTGCAAGAAAAAGGGGCCTCTATTCCCAGTGATGGCCGATTAGGCCATCTTCTGCTACATATGCAGCTAGAGACAAAAACTCAGGGGGTACTGGTTAGTTCATATTGTTGTTCCACCTACAGGGTTGCAGCCCCCTTCAGGTACTTGGGTACTTTCTCTAGCTCCTCCACTGAGG
>NC_034598.1:2237119-2279179 GCF_900095145.1 Mus pahari | reverse complement strand
CTTCTGTTTCAGGCCAGGAGGCTGCTCCAGGGCAGACACCCCTCCTCAGACGGGGAAAGGTACTGGGTGCCAGATCAGGCCTGGGGACTGCTCCTGAGTGAGCGAACACCCCTCCTCGGGTGGGGAAAGGCACTGGATGCCGGATCAGGCCTGGGTACTCCCCAGCGAACACCTCTCCACCTCTCCTTGGGCGGGGAAATGTGCCGGATGCCGGATCAGACCTGGGGACTGCTGCTGGGCGAAAACCCTTCCTTGGGCGGGGAAAGGTGCCCGGATGACTGGAACCAGACAAGGGTTCCTTCCCAGAAGCTGTGACTCTTCTCCAGTCAGCCCTCTCCCCGGCAGTGCACTGGAGCAAAGATGGCTCACTTTCTGGTTCAGACCTGGAGACTGTTCCTGGGCAGACACCCCTTCTCGGGCAGGAAAAGGCACTGGATGCCGGATCAGGCCTGGGGACTCCCCCGCGAACACCTCTCCACCTCTCCTCGGGCTGGGAAAGGTGCCAGATGCTGGATCAAGCCTGGGGACTGCTCCCGAGTGAACACCCCTCTTCGGGCGGGAAAGGCACTGGATCTATTTTCCAGTTTTTTACTCTGAGGAAGTTTCTGTCTTTGACACTGAGGTGCAGTCCCTGTATGCACCAAAATGCCTGTTTATGTATACAGTCTGTATGTCTATATCTTTTTATTGGGGGAATTTAGTCCAGTGATGTTAAGAAATATTAAGAAATAATGATTGTTGCTTCCTGTGGAATTGTTTGTGTGGCTTTCTTCTTTTTGAGTTTTTGAAAGAAAATTGCTTTCTTGCTTTTTCTAAGGTATAATTTCCTTCCTTTTGTTGGAGTATTCAATCCATTACCCTTTGTTGGTCTGGGTTTGTGAATAGATATTGTGTAAATTTGATTTGGTCATGTAATATCTTGGTTTCTCTGTCTATGGTAATTGAGAGAGTTTTGTTGGGTATAGTAGTCTTGCCTGGTATTTATGTTCTCTTAGGATCTGTATGACAACTTCACAGGATCTTCTAGCTTTCATAGTATCTGGCAAAATGTCTGGTGTAATTCTGATAGGTCTGCCTTTATATGAAATTTGACCTTTTCCCCCTACTGCTTTTATTATTCTTTCTTTGTTTTGTGCATTTGGTATTTTGACTATTATCTGACAGAAAGAAATTCTTTTCTGGCCCAATCTATTTGGAGTTCTGTAGGCTTCTTATATGATCATGGGTATCTCTTTCTTTAAGTTAGGGAAGCTGTCTTCTATAATTTTGTTGAAGATATTTACTGGCCCATTAATATGGGAATCTTTGCTCTCTTCTATACCTATTATCCTTAGGTTTGGTCTACTTATTATTTCCTGCATTTCCTGGAATTTTTGGGTTAGGACCTTTCTGCATTTTGTACTGTCTTTGATTGTTGTGTCAATGTTTTCTATGGTATCTTCTACACTGAGATTTTCTCTTCTCTCTCTTGTATTCTGTTTGTGATACTTGCTTTTGGGACTCATGATATCTTTCCTAGGTTTTCTATCTCTAGGGTTGTTTCCCTTTCTCATTTCTCTATTGTTTCTATTTCATATATATATATATATATATATATATATATATATATATATATATATATATATATATACTGAATGGTTTTATTCAACTCCTTCACCTGTTTGGTTGTGTTTTCTTGCAATTCTTTAAGAGATTTAAGTGCTTAAAACTGTTTATCTGTGTTCTCCTGTATTTCTTTAAGGGAGTTATTTGTGTCCATCCTAAATTTCTCTATCATCATCATGAGATACGAATTCAAATCACTCATGCTTTTCTGGTGTGTTGGGGTATCCAGAACTTGCTGTGTTGGGAGTACTCGGTTTTGGTGGTGCCAAGTAGCCTTTGTTTCTCTTGTTTATGTTCTTTCCTTGACTCTTACAGTATGCTTATCTCTGGTTTTAGCTGCTCTTGCTGTCTCTGACTATGGCTTGTCCCTCCTGCCAGACTGTCTGTCAATACTTCTGGAATACCAGTTTTCTAAGGAATGAATTTGGATATGGAGAGCTGTGGCACAGGGTCACCTCAAGGGTCTAGACAGAAGCAAGAAGGATCCTGTCCCAGGCTGTTCCTTGGTTCCTGTGCCCTGTTGACTCTGTGAGGGTGTTGGCTCTGTGACTCCTTTTAGGCTAGGAGTTTGAGCAGAAATGGTGTTCTTACCTGTGCTCACAGGTGTGTCTGCACTCCTGGGAGACCAGCTCTCTCCAACATTTGGATTTGAAGAATTGTGTCATAGGATCAGCTCTAGGCCCTATGGCACAGGGTCAGCTTGGAGGGGGGTTGGTATATGGAAACCAGAATGATCCTGATCCAGGCTGTCCTTGTTTCCTGTGTCCTGTTGTCTCTGGGCAGGTCCCTCAGATCAGCTCTGGGTGCTGTGGCACAAGATCAGCTCTGGGAGCATACAGAAACTGGAAGGAATCTCAGTGCAATTTCTAAAACTGAGATTTATACTATATGTTTCTTGTTTTGTTTAATTTTTTGTGTTTTTGTTTTGCCTTTTGTTTTCTTTTTTCTGGTGCAATATTTCATTTGCTGCCATGGACCAAATCATATATCACACAATTCTACATCTGAGAATCTACTGTGTTGTGACTGTGTTTAGAAATGGCATTAGTGGCCATTTTTATTTTAGAAGTGATCATTAGAGTATGGATTGCCTTACTTTGTAGGCATTGTTGTAACAAACAACATAGATATATAACTTACAGAAAACAGCAATATATTATAATAGTTTGGGAGTCTGAAAATACATGATAGACAAAAGATAGACTCAAGCTTTAAAAGAAGAATGTTTTCTGCTTTAGTTATGAAGCTTCGTGGCTATCAACATTTTCAAATAATGGACAAGGCAACACTTTTATAGCTGATGCATGAGTAAGGCTTTTGACCTTATGAAATGCCTTTAGCTCTTGTACTGCTTCTACTCTTCTGCTATGTAAGAGCACCATGGAAAGACATCTTCATGCCACTGATGTCAAAAAGCATTAAGACTATTCACGGTCTTTATCTTGAATTTCCATCATCCATAGTTCTTAGAGATACATTTTTGTATTTCATAAATTATTGGAGAAAATTTCTCATAACAGAGGCAATATTCCTTCTCTTCTCTCAGTGTTATTTGTCTTAGCCTTCTTAGATTCACCCTCTACTGTATAGATTCTGTCAACCAGAAAACAAGGACAAACTCCCCTTCCTTTCCACATTGCCTTCTCCTTATATCTCTATTTTTCTTCCATTATCTACAAAAAGAACATAGACTCCTATGTTTATCCTATACTTGTACTATATCTTGGTGTTATATAAATTTTACAGAAAGAAAAACTCTTACTTTTTCTTGAGTTATTATATTGTTCTGTTTGGGAATGACATTTGCTCTGACATCTCCAAGCCCTTCTACACCTGACTCAGAAATCCTTTCCACTTGCCTGTTTCATAATCCTTTTACTTCTAAAGGGCTGAGAATTACAATGGTCTTTCCATTTATATATTTTTCTGAAACTTTTAATCCATATTATAGGCAGACACTTTCTTACATAGAAAGTGTCTTACATTTCTTACATTTTTTAACTAAAAGTTATTACATTCAGATAGATAATTAAAAATATTAAACATTTTTACTTATTCTTTATATTTCTCATTTTGTAACAGAGTATAATTTGAATTTTATGTTTTTCATTTATCTTTTCTGTAAAAATATATTTGTCTCAAAGTATTCATTTTATTTTCTCATCTGTTATGTATTTATAAAGGAAAAATACCACAAAATGTATTTTATTATCACCACAAATTCCATTGAAATAAGCATGAGTTCATTCCTAACAAAAAACTATCAATAGCTTAAAATTAATGTTATAAGATCAGTAATATGTGTATACAAATATAAAAATTTAATCTTTTTTTGATATAAACTTTGGTATTTATATTAAATTATTTACCTTTATTCCCCTAATCAACCATTCTAACTTTCCTTATCTTCTACTGCATTGGTATTCTTTTATTCAATAAATTGGTTGAAATATGAGAGTAGTGTTCAATTATTTGTAATAATTCATTGATAAACCCCTAACCTTGATAGTAGTGTTAATCAACTTATCTTTAAAGGACATGAAAACAAAGTTATAGCTCTGTATTAAAATCTAGTCTATAAAGGCAATACAGACGTTTAATATTGTTAATATAGCACATCCAGTGTAAGATGGCTAACTCTGGACAGATCATAAAAGTCTTTATGATCAACTGGGCATATTTTACAGTTAATGAGTATATTGAGACTTTTTTATAAGAGAAAAAAAAAGCAAAACGAAAAACCAAAAAATAACCAAACACTAGATGATCTCCTAACTTCTTAAAATTTTTCTATGAATACAATTAAGATTATTTGCCTTAGCCATGCCAATTTATGAATAAAAGCATATAAGAAATGATCACCTTTGGACCTGGAGTCTAGTCAGGTGCAGCAGGAGGACTGTTTCCATAAATGTGTGTATAATAATGCTAGCAGTTGATACCATCTTTGTTTAGCTACCTGGCTACTTTTAACTCACACATTCTTACAGATCAGGAGACCAATTGCTGTGAATCCATCAATTTTCCCTTATGTTTAAAATAATGAAACGTCAAGACATCTATTAAGCCACATACTAAATCTTAAATGATCTTCATAATTTTCACATAGTATGTCATTTAATTAAGAGAGCTCTGTATGGAGCACCAGTATTCTTAAAACATATAAAGAACTTTTAAAAAACCAGGAAGAGTAAGACTGAGTTTAATAATGGCTCAAAGGAAAAAAAAATTTGAGAATCTAGGAATTCCAGTCCAGATAGCTTCAAAATGAACTCTTGTTAATTTTTGTCAGCCTTTAATCTATCTATCTATCATCTATCTATCTATCTATCTATCTATCTATCTATCTATCTATCTATCTATCTGTCTATTTATCTATCTATCTATTTTTAACCTCTCCTTTTCATCATCCCAGGTCTTTACTTCTCTTCCTCTCCTGCTTCCTGTTCCTCTCCCTTTCCCTTTCCATTTCCATGCCTTGTCCCTGTCCTGCTCTCCCTCTGGGTTCCTATAAAGTCCAGAGGCAGATTAGTATGCTTTTCTATCACTTCCTGTTTTATTATATAAAGAAACAGTTATCTTATTGAACCTATAGTCAGTCCATAAAATCACAGCAATACATCTTTCTTCAACCCTACACAGTGATTTAGTTATAAGAACAGATGTGGCCACATCCTCCTTTAATGACAGGTGCGAAGGATTCAAACTCAAGCCTTCATATATGCAGAATAAATATTCCTATTCACTAAGCTACTTTTATAAATTCATATAAATTGTGTGCTTGGTAACAATGTTTACCTCTACAGAAAATAGTGAATTTGAGGTTTATATTATTTACTTATTTCTTATATTACCAAAGTTTTGTAGGTCCTAAGATTTATTTTTGTAATTTAGTATGTGTGTTTGTGTGTGTGTGTGTGTGTGTTTATGTATACATCCATCCATTCACTTGCATGTGCATACCTAGGAAACCAAAAGAGCATCAGATTCCCTACACTTGATTTTCAGGTAGTGTTCATCTGTCTGTGTAGGTGCTATGTACTAATCTAGGATCCTCTAAAAGATCAACATTATAAACTATCCTTCAAAACATAGAGATTTCTCGTGAAGAATTGTTCATTTATTTATAAGCAGTTATTTTTACCCTTGCTTTCTGAAACAGGATTAGATTTTCATCATTTCCTTTAGAACACTATTTGCTAAAAAAAAATGTTCTTCCAAAGCCTATAAGGATATAAATTTTTGCAGTGAATCTAATATATGAGTATGTTAATAATAATGTCTAAACAATAAATACTGTGCTCTCAAAATAATGTTCAGTGAAGCATATTGGTTACTCTCTTTGCAAAAAGTTACTCAAAGATCTTTTGTCTCATCAATGCCAACTAAAAAAGCAAGTTATGTGAAAATATGTTAGCTTATTCTTTGTAGACAACTGAAGAAAGTATATACAAAATCCCAACTAGAAGTAACAAAACAAAAACAAAAGTCATTGAAGAAGCAACTGGAGTGAGTAAAAAGATAAAACGAATTTTACTGGAAATAGTGACGGTTCCTATATGTTTTTCAATTATGTATTATATTTATTTAAAGAACATGAAAAGGTAACACTAATATTTAATATCACAAGAGTAACCCTGCACATCTTAGAGAAAGTTTCTTAATTATAGATTGCAAATGAGAAATACATGGAAAGAAATTAATGACAAAGTACATACAATGGAGCATGTGATTTAGATTTTGGGGGGATTGAGTTAAAAAATAATTTAAAATATTTTATTTTTTAATTTATTTATTCATTTTATATACCGACTGTCCTTCTATCTCTATTCTCCCTACTTCCTGTCATACAGTACCTCCTCGCTACTACCTACTGGTCCCCTCCCACAGTCCCTCTTTCTATCCCTCCTCCCTCTTCTTCTCTGAGGGGGTAAAGAGCCCCACTGGGTATCCCCAGACCCTGGCACATCAAGTCTCTGCAGGACGACGTGCATCCCCTCTTAATGAGGGCAGACAAGGCAACCCAGCTAGTGGAACTAATTTCACAGATAGGTAACAACTTTAGGGACAGACTCCATTCCACTTGTTGGAAAACTCACGTGAAGACTGAGCTGCACATCTTCTACATATGTACCAGGGGCTTTGTTCCAGCTATGTATGTTCTTTAGTTGGTGGCTTAGTCTCTGAAAGCCTCAAAGGGTCTTTCCTGTGGAGTTCCTATCCCTGCAAAGCCCTTAGTCCTTCTCCAACTTTTCTCTAAGTGTCTTTGAGCTCTGTTCAGTGTTTGGCTGTGGATATCTGAATCTTTTTCAGGCAGCTTCTATGTTAAGACTCTCAGAGGATAGTTATGTTACAACCCCACCTGAAAGAATACCAGAGTATCAATTGTGTCAGGAATTGGTGCTTCCCAATGGGATGAATCTCAAGTTGGGCTGGTGTTTACTTGGTCATTTCCTCAGTCTCTGCTCCATCTGACTCTGAATTTCTTTTAGACAGGACAGATTTTGGGTTGAAAGTTTTGTGTGCCATTTGCTGAACTTATCCCTTCACTGCAGGTCCTGCTTTGCTATAGGGTGGCTTAGGGGAGTATTTCAGGTACCCTGAATACAAGAACTGGTCTTCCACCCCGCTTTTGGATCAAGTGACTCCCTGAGTTCAATGAGGAATCCATATTTTCAATATTAAGCACAGCAACAATATCACAATTTATTGAATTGTATCTTTTTAAAATAATTAACCTAGAGCCTATGACATGACTAGTCACAGAATAGCTCTAGCATATCCCCTCATACTACTATTTTCTAAACATACTTATTATTAAACAGACTCCTAAAAATTATCATTATAAACCTCAGATTATCGTATAACTCAATCTTCATCAGCAAAACCTCCTTATATAGTATATGGAGATCAATACAGAGGCAATCTTACCCAAGAGCAGAGAATAAGAAACTGTAGCATGCTCATCCCCTTTTGATTGGATTTAAGATATGCTTCACAAGGTGAATCCCATCAAATCCAATCAAAAAGGTATTGGTGACTTCATGACATTGAGGATACCATTCTACCAGTGGGCATGCTGTGCCTAATAGTCTTTATGTCAGATCATGATTTTCACAAATACATAATAGTGATGCTGACTCTTCTCATCTAATATGATGCACAGTACTTCCAAGCCTGAAGAGAGCTACCCTGTAGGGACAGAGCTTTCTCATCAGTACCACCATAATTTCCCCATGTTCCATGAGTGAATATGCAGAATTTTCAGCAGTAGAATCTCAGTATATCAAGACTGGCAGATAAAAAGCAATTATAATACCGTGTGATTTTTGGAGGACGTCACTGGCCAATTTCAAAAGAGGTAACCCATTTCTGAACTTAGCATTTTATTTGCTAATATGTGCTATTAAGAAGAGGCACTGTCCTATCACATTATATTGTAACATAATCTAAAGTCTTTTTATATATGTATTTGTACATATTTTAGGATGCTTATACAGTAGTTTTCTCCATGACATTTTAAACAATTTCAGTATTAGCTATTTCTCCCCACATTTTCTTTTGTTACATTTTCCTATCACTAATGCCTACAGTATTTGTTCTCCTTCATTATTACCCACCTGACATCCATTAATATAATACAGTTTTTATAAATGTCTTTCCATAAAGGAGGTCCAGTGACCTGCTCAACTTGGAATCCATCTCAAGGGGAGGCTCCATGGCCTGAAATTATTGCTGATGCTATGGTGTGCTTACAGACAGGCTGCCATCTGAGAGGCCCAACAAACAGCTGACTTAGACAGAAGCAGATACTTACACCCAACTAATGGACAGAAGCTGGGAATTCATGTGGTTGAATTAGGGAAAGGCTGACAGAAGTTGAGGAGGGAGGTGACTCTATACGAAGACCAGCAGTTTCAACTAACCTGGAACCCTGAGACCTCTCAGATACTGAGCCACTAACCGGACAGCATATATGAGCTAGTGTAGGGCAGTGGACATGGGGAAATAGAGATGTGAGCAGGAAGGAGGAATGGGATGACGAACTATTGGAGGACACACTAGGAGGGGGATAATGACTAGACTGTTTAAAAAATTAAAGATAATTTAATAAATAGATAGATAGATAGATAGATAGATAGATAGATAGATAGATAGATGCTTTTCCATGCTTACAACACCCTGTGTGATAAATCCCATCTATTATTGACTTTAGGGAGAACTGGAATACCAATTTTCTAACATCAATTTTAACCCAAGATTCTAGCATGTGAACTAGGCTCTGCAAATCAGACTTAAAAAAAAAAAAAACAACAAAACAAAACAACAAATAATATTTTAATTTACCCAAGAAGAATTTTGAAGAAACAGAAGATGAATACCATTAGAATTCAGTGAAGAAAAATCTTGTAGCATCTTCCAGGAAGTTGGAATGGCAAGTCTTTAACTTAAACCAGGAGCAATTACAGTCACATCTATGTTGCATCTATTTTACCTGTAGGAAAGATTAACAAGGCAAGTGTCCACTGAATGGCTTTTGTTGGTGGTGGTTTGTTTTGTTCTGTTTTTGTTTTTGTTTCCTGGGCTTTGAGCTGAGTGTGTAGCTTTCTTAATGGGAAGACTCTTTCATATCCAGAAACTATTTTTAAAACTATTTAAAAACATTTATTAGGATTTATTTAGAGAATAATATTCTTGGTATAAGACTAAAAAGTCTACCAGAATATTAACTAGTTAATTACAATTGTTGTATTGCTGAATATATCCTGAGTTGTACTCACTAAAATTTAGAGGAAAAAGTACACAAATTTGCCATTTTGCATAACTAAATTTGTCTTCTTTAATTAAGCTATTAAAGTCCTGTCACAAGTTAGTTCACATGGCGATAGAATGACAGTATGGTTAAATCCAATAACTCCTAATCCTTAACTGTGTATTTAATAATTATTATGCTGGACATCTACCTAAATTGATAAATTGCTTATAAACCTTTGATCCAGGAAACTCATGCATTAAATACAGTGACAATATACAGAAATCAATAAATGTAATCCACTACATAAACAAACTCAAAGAAAAAAACTACATGATCATGATGTTGAAAAAGCATTTGACAAAATTCAGGATCCCTTCATTTTAAAAGTCTTGGAAAGATCAGCAATTCAAGTTCCATACATAAATATAGTAAAATACAGCAAGCCAGTATCCAACATCAAACTGGATGGAGAGAAAATTGAAGCAATCACACTAAAATCATAGATTAGACAATGTCTCCCTGTCTATTCAAGATAGTACTTGAAGTTCTAGCAAGGGCAATAAGACAACAAAAGGAAATCAAAGGGGTACAAATTGAAAAGAGAGAAGTCAAAATATTACTATTTGCAGATGATGTGATACTATAATTAAGTGACCAAAAAATTCCTCCATAGAAATCCTCCTAAACTTGATAAACAACTTCAGCAAAGTGTCTGAATATAAAATCAATTCAAACAAATCAGTATCTTTCCTCTACTCAAAGAATAAACAGGATGAGAAAGAAATTAATGAAATGATACCCTTCACAATTGCCACAAATAATATTATATGCTTTGGTGTGATTTTAACCAAGCAAGTGAAATATTTTTATGACAGAAACTTCAAGTCTCTGAAGAAAGAAATAGAAGATCTCAGAAGACAGAAAGATATCCCATGCTCATGAATTGGCAGAATTAATATAGTAAAAATGGCCATCTTGCTGAAAGCAATGTACAGATTCAATGCAATCCCCATCAAAGTACCAACTCAGTTCTTCATAGAGTTAGAAACATCAATTTGCAAATTCATTTGGAATACCAAAAAACCCTGGATAGTGAAAACTGTTTTCAACAATAAAAGAAATTCTGAGGGAATCACCATACCTGACCTCAAGCTGTATTACAGAACAATAGTGATAAAAACTGCATGGTATTGGTACAGAGAAAGGTAGGAAGATCAATGGAATAGAATTGAAAACCTAGAAATGAATGCACACATCATCACTTGATCTTTGACAAAGGAGCTAAAACTATCCAGTGTGAAAAAGATAGCATTTTTAACAAATGATGCTGGTTCAACTGGTGGTCAGCATGTAGAAGGTTGCAAATCAACCCATTCTTATCTTCTTGTACAGAGATAATTTCTTAATGGATTAAGGACCACCACATAAGATCTGATACACTGAAATTTACAGAGGAGAAAGCAGGGAATAGCCTCCAACATATGAAAACAGGGAAAAAAATTCATGAACCAAACACCAATGACTTGTGCTATAAAATCAAGAATCAACAAATGGGACCTCATAAAATTGCAAAGGCTCTGTAAGGCAAAAGACACTGTCAATAAGACAAAAAGTCAACCAACAGATTGGGAAAATGTCTTTACCAATCCTAAATCTGATAAAAGACTGATATCAAGTATATATAAAGAACTCAAGAAGTTAGACTCCAGAGAACCAAATAACCCTATTTTAAAAATGTGTACAGAGCTAAACTAAGAATTTTCAACTGAGGAATTTTAAATGGCCAAGAAGCACCTAAAGAAATGTTCAACATCCTTAGTCATCAGGGAAATGCAAATTAAAACAACCCTGAGATTCCANCTCACACAGGTCAGAATGGCCAAGATCAAAAATTCAGGTGGCAGCAGATGCTAGGGAGGATGTGGAGAAAGGGAAATGATGCTCCTCCATTGTTGGTGGGAATATGAGCTGGTCCAACCCTTCTGCACACCAGTTTGGTGGTTCCTCAGAATATTGAACATAGTATTACCTGAGGAACCAGCTATATTACTCCTTGGCATACACCCAGAAGATGCTCCAACATGTAAAAAGGACACATGCTCCACTATGTTCATAGCAGCCTCATTTATAATAGCCAGGAGCTGGAAAGAACCCAGATGTCCTTCACAAGAGGAATGGATACAGAAAATATGGTATATTTACACAATTGAGTACAACTTAGCTATTAAAAATGATGAATTCATGAATTTCTTAGGCAAATGTATAGAAATAGAAAATATTATCCTGAGTGAGTTAACCCATTCACAAAAGAAAACACATTGTATGTACTCACTTATAAGTGGATACTTTCTCAGGAGCTCCAGATAACCAGGATAAAATTCACAGACCACATGAAGCTGAAGAAGAAGGAAGACTAAAATGTGGATACTTCTGTCCTTCTCAGAAAGAGAGCTGAATACTCACAGGAGCAAATATGGAGATAAAGTATAGAGCAGAGATTAAAGGGAAGGACACCCAGAGACTGTCCCACCTGAGTATTTTTCCATATACAGTTACAAAGCCCAGACAATATTGTAGGTGCAAAGAAGCACATGCTGAAAGGAGCCTGATATGGCTGTCTCCTGAGAGGGTCCCCCAGAGCCTTACAAATACAGAGGCAGATACTAGTAGTCAACCATTGGACTGAGGGCAGGGTCCCTGATATTGGAGTTAGAGAAGGAACCGAAGGAGTTGAAGGGGTTTCCAACCCCACAGGAAAGGTAACAATAGCACTATGTCCAATTTTGTGAGGAACCACCACACTGATTTCCAGAGTAGTTGCACCAGCTTGCAATCCCATCAAAAATGAAGGAGTGGTCCCCTTTCTCCACATCTTCGCCAACATCTGCTGTCACCTGAATTTTTGATCTTAGCCATTTTGACTGATGTAAGGTGGAAGACCAACACGTGGATGCTTCATTCATCCATAAAATAGGGAATAAAATACCCATGGAAGGAGTTGCAGAGACAAAGTTTGGAGCTAAGATGAAATGATGGACCATCCAGAGACTGCTCCACCCAGGGGTCCATCCCATAATCAGTCACCAAATACAGACACTATTGCATATGCTAGCAAGGATTTGCTGAAAGGACCTGGATATAGCTGTCTCTTGTGAGGCCCTTGGTTTTGCAAAGATCATATGCCCCAGTACAGGGAAATACCAGGGCCAGGTAGGGGGAGAGGGTGGGTTGGGGAACAGGACGGGAGTAAGGTATAGGGGACTTTGGGGACACATTTGAAATGTAAATGAATAAAATATCTAATAAAATGTGTATTAATATCAAAAAAAGAAAAGCAACAATATCAACCAAACAACCCAGAACTCCTAGCAACTAAGCCATCAACAAAGGAAGCCTCAGCTGCATATGTAGCAAGGATGGCCTTGTCATGCATCAATGGAACAGAGTCCCTTGGTCCTATAAAAGCTCAATAGATACTCCAGTATAGGGGATGTGGGAGTGTGTTGGTGGGTGGAGGAACACCCTCATAGAAGCAAGGGAGGGAGGATGTGATAGGGTGTTTCCGGGAGGGAGGGAAACCTGGTAAGAGGATAACATTTGAAATGCAAATAAAGATATCAAATAACAAAAAAGAAGCAAAAAACAAAACAAAACAAAAGCAAAAAACGAACCAAAAAAATTTTGAAAAAGCAGTCAAATAATTGGTGTCAGAGACAATGTAGCAGTTAGGAGCCCAATACTCTTGTAGAATCAGAGCTATGTTCCCAATGTTTGTGTCTGATGCTTAACAATTTGCTGTAATTTATGCCCCAAAGGGATTCCACACTGTCTTCTGGACTCCTTATTAGGCACCTGTGTTCATATATACATATAAAAACTTGCACAGACACAAACACATATACATGGTTATAAATAAAATTAATAACTAATGAAAATAGTCATAATAAAACATATTAAAGTGTGTCATATATAAAGTGATTAATTGAAGATTATTTTCATTATCATAAGTTTTATTATTTCTAGTGATATTATTGTTTCTAGATCTAGTGATCTGTATGTTCAAATATTATTGCCACTAAACTCATTGAAAAAAGTCTATGTAAAGTTAGATTAGTATTTGAGCTTGATGATATATTTCCTTTGCAGTTGTGATATTTATTTCTATATTCTCTACCCCCACCCCGAATAAATCTTATATTCTAGATGATATGGTCTCAGTTTTCTGACTGAATATGAGTATACATTTAAATGGTTGCTATTGAGATGATAATGAAAAGCAAAATTAAATAACACTAGACTACTTACCTGATTGGCACTCTCACTCTTCAACAATTGTTTCCAGGCTTATAAACTAAAGATATTGAAATTCAGTACCTTTAAGTGATATTCGACTTAATTTTTATGAGTCCCAAGGCCTTTAACATAATACCACCATAATTTATGCATATACCTATTGAGTAATGAATGCCAGCAAGCAGAATTTCATCACCTGGAAGCATCATGTTAGACCTGTCAGTGTTTCATTCACATTTGTGAAAAGTCAATGTCAAAAAATGCAGAGCTTCCTAAGTTGAACCTCATTTGGATAATTATAATCTAAAGTTGGAATATTGGGTTGCATTTTTAACCACTGTGGAATCTGAATAGCCTGTGAGGAAATAAAATCAGTATAAAGTACTTTGCTCTAGTAATTTTATCATTTTGGTCACATCTACCACACTGTTCTTCCATCAGTAAACTGGGAGCACACTAGCAAGTCAGATACTTCGTGATACATTCTTTTGTTTTGGCATCTACAAACATCTGCATAATTAATATTTGTCTTATTCTTCTCTGTAAAAGTAACCTTTGTTCCTGAGATGCAATTGTCCTATCAGAGGTTTACTGCAGAATGAACTCAACCTTTCTATTTATTTCTAAATTCTGGCTGTCTGGTTCAACTCACTTATTTTGGCTCAAACCCCTCTTCAAGTTGAATGATTCAATATGGATTTTCTTTGCTTTAAACTGAACTGTACTACTTGAAAAAAACTGCCTCTGAATTCCATGAATTGAACTACACTGTCTGCATTGACTGCACTAACTACACAAACTGAACATAACTACATGGGATTGCATTAATTTGACTGAACTCAAATGCATTCAACTGAACTGTACCAAACTGCACTGAACTGAATTCAACTGAAATCTACTGCATTTGCCTTAACACAAGTGAACTGTACTCACTGAACTATCCTCCATTCTTGAATCACTCTAAGCTGCTCTCAGGTAGCCTCTTATCCTTTTCTGTTTTCATGAATGCTGGGCATATCCTAATCTGACTCATTCTGTCAAATCTCTCTCTGATTGGTCACTTTTGACCCTCATTTTGACATCACTTTCAAACATGGCTGGATCCTTCTACAAACTCACTTTGCCTTTGTTTGCGATTAAAGGTGTATACCAAGAGTGTGTTTATATTCCAGTCAGAGGTATTAAAGGTGTGTCATTCCAGCTGGATCATGCAGACCAAATTATCTTTAAATGTGCCCTTGTCAGAGCAGCTATGTAACTGGATTAAAATTCTGCACATGTCTATTATGCTCTCTAAGCTTCATCCTCATTGTTTCCAACAAGTACTCCTACTTGAGTATCTTCTCTTTTTGTATGACACAGTGAGTTTAGAGTTGATTACAGAAGCACAGATCAGAGGTTATTTACTTAAGTGTGGACAACTAACTAGCATGTTTACCACTGAGGTAAATGACATCCTCAAAAACCATAGAGAGTGTGAAGCCTCATGGACCCCATCCCACCCATGATAGAATACTGGACAGGTTTTTTTTTTTATATATAACTTGCCAGATAATCACAGTTGTAATGAGTCCATGAGTGAAATAGATCTGTTATATCCAGAAGTCATCTTTGATGCACATCCCCACACAATGTCATGATTTATTTCTGCTCACTCTACAATGTTTATTGTTAGTTTGTTCCTTGAATAAAATGTGAGTTTCAATGAATTCTGATATTTTTCAGATATCTTTTCAAAGTCTACCTTAACTACAAATTAAATGTTTCTTTCCCCACAAGGAAAGTAGGTGATGAAACAAAGTTAAGTAACCTATGTGGCAAATTCCTTATCAGGGACACTTACCCACACTATTTTGATAGAACTTTCAGACTAATTGATCATATTTCACCTGACTCATCCACTATCAACTTTACCTATGACTGCTGAAGGGGCACTGTGGGTCCTTTCTGAACAATAGCTCATCACTGAAGTCAGAGTTCCTTCCTTCCTTCCTTCCTTCCTTCCTTCCTTCCTTCCTTCCTTCCTTCCTTCCTTCCTTCCTTCTCTCTTTCTCTCTCTCTCTCTCTCTCTCTCTCTCTCTCTCTCTCTCTCTCTCTCTCTCTCTCTTTCTCTTTCTTTTATGTTGTTCTAGAGCTTTCGTATTTGCCACTAAGTTATTAATATATGGTCTCTCCATGTTTTTTAAATGTTTGCACTAAATGCTATGATCTTGCTTCTTGGAAACATCTTCATTCTGTTCAATAATTTCTTGTATAAATTTTATTTATTTTAAAATAATTTTTAATTAGTATTTAAGTACCATCCTTACCTATATTTTATTCAGTAATGAGTTTTCGGTTTCCAGAAGTTTGCCTGTTATGTCTGTTGTTAACATCCACCTTTTATCCATGGTGGTTTGATACTATGAGATAACCCAGGACCAGAAAGACAAACATGACACATATTCCCTAATAAGTGGCTGCTAGCTGTTAAGACTTCAAGGAGCAAGCAAAGCTCTATAACAAAAGTTAGGTATAGCATAAGAGAATGAAGTGTGGATGTCCTTAGGAAGGGAAATTACAGATAGTTATGAATAAATGAAGAGGATGTCTAGAATAAGATAATCAAATAATGAGAAGGAAAGAGAGACAAGGAATAATATGCAATTTATAGCAAAATCCAAGGGATATTTGAGAAATTGTATGAGAATATAATACAGTAGAATATTCCTAAGTTATATGCATATATGTAGGCAATTTAAATTAAATTGCCAAATAATGAGACAGAGCTTCAGCTGAACATATTTCATTACCCAATGATACCTCTAGTGCCATTTAATCTACTTGTTTGTCAATGGAGTCCCATGGGAACCCACAAAACAATCCAGGTTATTGCCAAGATTACTGGTTGTTCTCCATAAACTGACAATAAGGACTGACTGTTGAAGATGAAAGATATACAATTCACTGAATGTAGAGAGTTAAAGTTTGCTGACCTACAGCCTATATTACTCTTAGTACTGGAAGATGCTATTCATGCTACTAAAGTAGAAAGAGAAACACCAAACAAACTACAAACTCTTTTTACTTAAAATGATGATCTGTTTACATGACATACCACAAAGCTTTTGAGAGTAACCAGCCACTATATGATTGAATGCAAGGATAATTTCATGAGGTTGAACCTATTTACAACATTGCTCTGGTGACCAAGAATATGAGACTTAATAGGCCTTGGACCTAGAGAATACAGATTAGTGCCTTGTCAGCTACCATCAACAAGCTAACTCCTGCAGTAGATGGAACTAAATCCAGAGAACCTCCACTATACAATACATAAAGAGTGAGAGACTGTCTTAGGGTTTTATTTTTAAAGAGACACCATGATCAAGGTAACTCTGATAAAAGAAAACATTTAATTGTGGCTGACTTATAGATTCAGAGGTTCAGTCCATTATTATCATGACCGAAATCATGGCAGTGCCCAGGAAGACATGGTGCTAGAAGAGCTGAGAATTCTACATCTTGATCCAAAGACAGCCAGGAGAAGACTCCTCTGCAGGTAGCCAGGAGGAGGGTCTCTTCTACCCTGGGTGAGCTTAAACATAGGACCTCAAATTCTACCCCCACAGTGATGGACTTCCCCCAGTAAGGTCACACCTACTTCAACAAGGCCCCAACTTCTAACAGTGCAAATTTCCATGGTCCATCATATTTAACCTACCACATTCTACTTAACTATAATCCTCTAGAAAATCAAAATCAAAGCATAGATTATTTATTTTCAACTTATAATGGTGCAGAATATACACTGTCATTTGAAAATAGCTTAGTCAGGAAATACAGGACTGAAAGAAAACCAAAATCAGCTGGGGAAACTCAAACCTTTGTATCTCCCTGTCTGATGTCCAACAACAGCATTTATGACTTTCAGCATTGATGACTGCAACACATTTCTTTCTATTGGTCTCTTTTCATTCCCTGTTAAGAGCTTTCCTCATCAGGTATCCCATGGCTCTGGCATTTCTACCATCTTGGGGTCTCTAGGGAAACTTTGACTTCACTACTTCTTGTTCCAATGTCCAAGATTCACACATGATCTGCTGGGCTTCTCCAAATGACTTCTTCAGTTCTGCCCTCTGTAACACTCTAGACACTAGTTGATTCCATTCCATTGTTGCTGCTGTTCTTGGTGGTCATTCTGTCATCCCATGGCACTAACATCTCCAATTCTTTGGTATATTCCCCTACAACTGGTTTTTACCAATATCCTCTCATAGGCTATTTTCATGATGCCAAGCCACAGCTTCTTTGCATAACATCTCAGCCCTGGGATGTTACCTGCAACTGAGGTTGCACTCTCACAAATGACCTTTCCTGGCCTCTCATAGTGTTAAGCCTCAGCTGCTCTCCATAAATCCTTCATGCCTTCAAAGTCAGAACCACATGGGAAATTTTTGCACATTCCAAAATCCATCCACAGGAGGAGTTACAACCTTGGCTATATGAACACAGCCTCTTTGTGTTCTCAGAAAATACTTCCCAGAAGTTTTCACATTAGTAATGCTGATCTCTTATTAATCACCACTATTTTCTTAGTTCCAGCTAACCAGCATTAATTGTTCCAATGTTATTTTCTATTCTTGACTCTAAAGGTAGAGGCACAGGTGGTCAAAACTCTTGAGTTCTTTTGCTTGCTGGGGCTGGAATATATTCTCCTTATTCTATTACACTACCACCAGCTTTTTGTTTTTCAATGCCTTCATTGATTACACTTGGCTACACTGGAATCTGCTCTGTGATTGATTTTTGAATGCAGAGATCTGCATGCCTCTTTCTACTTAGGGTTGGGATTAAAGGTGTGCTCCACTCTGCCTGGACCTTAGCTTTTCTTTTTCTACATGGAACTTTCTGTGAACCAGGCTAGACCTGATTTCAGAGATCTTCTTATCTCTCCTGAGATTAAAGGTATGTACCAGCATGCTTGGACCTAATCCTTTCATGGCCACTACACCTCAATATCTGGATCAAAACTTTGTGTCAAACCATGTCGAGATCCAAATCAAAAGCCCGTGTCTTCCAGCCTCAAGATCTCTATCACAGATGTGCCCTCTATTTCTGGATTATAGTTCACTTCATATTAGAAGTCCAAATGAAAAAAAAAAAAAAACAGGTAAAAATAATGCCTAGATATAGTTTTTTGTTTATCTCTTGGAATTTAGGATTTAGTTCCATTCTACTTCCTAGCACCCCTTTATTATTTAAACCATTTTTGTTTTTGTTTTCGTTTTTTGTTTTGTTTTTCGTTTTGGTTTGTTTTTCGAGGCAGGGTTTCTCTGTATAGCCCTGGCTGTCCTGNAACTCACTTGGTAGACTAGGCTGGTCTCACACTCAGAAATCCGACTGCCTCTGCCTCCCAAGTGCTGGGATTAAAGGTGTGCACCACCACTGCCTGACCTTACTTGAACAATTTATTTTCTATTTTTCCTTTCTCAGTTTACTATACTTGATCAAAATGCTCTTCATAAGTGTATGCCACAGGGCAGAGTCTATGGGAGGCTTTTTCGAGACCTCTTTTCTCAATTCAACCAATCTGACTCTCCTCATCTTATCCGCAGGCAGACTCCCCAGGAAAGGGAAAAATAGCAGACACATTCTTTACCAAAATGTCACAAGAACAGTCTCCACACAACATACTAAAATTCCTCTCCTCTGAAATCTCTTGAGCCAAGCATGGCAACATCTAGGAAGGCATGGTGCTGGAAGAGCTGAGTGTTCTACATCTTGATCCAAAAGCTGATACAGCAGAAGACTATTGTACAGGCATCCAGAGGCAGGGTCTTTTCCACTGTGCGTGGAGGTTAAGCATAGAACCTCAAAGCTTATCCCCACTCCAATAAGGTTACTTCTCATGGTCCAAGCAAATCCAAACAACCACAGAGACCTTGGAACAGTCTACCCTAAATTCGACGTCTCCCTCAAATCCTTCCCCCAAGCAATCAGGGAACTCTATAGAAAGTAGAACAGAAAGATTGTAAGAGCCAGAGGGCATAGAGGATACAAAGTAAACAAGGTCTTCTAAACACAGCAGGACCAACACATATAGGAACTCACAGAAACTGTGACAACATGCACAGGGCCCACATGGGTTTAAGCTAGGAATGATGGATCTCCCCAGTGTGAGAGGGAATGTGGGCACAAGCCCACATCTCTAACTCAGAAACTATCACTCACAAATATAAAGTTAGTTCTTTTTAACAGAGTCTCACTGGGGAACAGACCACTCTTACCCAGAAGTAGATGGTTAACACTAAGTAGATGGAGGGACTTTTTCCTCACAATTTTTTTTTTTGGTCAGGGAATTTTCTTTTTTAACCTTCCTTAGCATGTGGATTATAGCTCCAGTTTATTTGTATTTATAGGACACCTGTGAGTATTAACATGTGTTTGAATATCTGTAAGTCTCTCATAACCTTTCTTTCTTTCTTTCTTTCTTTCTTTCTTTCTTTCTTTCTTTCTTTCTTTCGGCTCTTTTTCTTCTGTTTGCCTGTCTTGTCATACTTTGGTGGAGTATTTTTTTTGTATCATTTTATTTTAATATCATTCTTTAGATGCCTATTTATCTTCTGAGAAACAGAAAGGGTGTGGACTCTTATGAGAGGGAAAGTAAGGAAATCCTAGAGAAATTCAGGAGAGGAAATCATAATCAGAGTATACTTCATGAAAATATCTATTTTCACTAAAAGAAAAGCAACAATCTGTCACAAATTGTTGTAAAGATATTAGGAAGCCAAATATTTTTACACATTTTTTTCAGATAAAACTACTTAACATATTTTATACTATTGACAGGCTTATTTTATTTAGCTATTCAATATCAGGAGTGATGAATTTTAATAAATTGTTTCTAGGAATCAATACATTTAGCCAAACACCAGTGTATTATGCTAGTATTTTAATGTGTGCTCTTCTCAATTGAAATCAAATCTTTAGCCTCTGATTATTAGTTAGTATAATTCATTAAAAGAAGTTTTTTTTTTTAAGGGAAAACCATGGTCATAGATGCATATCTTGAAAACCTCATAAAAAAATTGTTCTACCTTCAAATTTGGATTTCAGAGCTCAAAAATTAATGAGTATTATTTGATTTAATTTGTCAATAAACTGTGTCTATTCTTGAATAATAATTTTTTCCTGTTAGATATATCATTGTTCTAGAAGGAAAACACCTTCTTGGATATTTGAATGATATAAAATATAGTGAATTTACTTGAGAATAAACTATCTGAGTCCATCTGGATGCTACCTGGGGGCACACACTATGTATGCTGATCAAAGAATTTAGGGTGAATTTTGGTCATCTCCAGTTTTAAAGTGTTACCTGTAGCCAGGTACTGTATTCACATTGTTATAAGGCAAGAAATAGCACATTGTGTACCCTAAGTGCCAGACCATACTGAACTACTATGTATTGAGAAATGCTTTATAGCATTGACCTCACAAAATAAAAAAAAAAAAAAACACTTCTGTTTGTAGAACAGAGAATGTAATGAAGAGAAACAATAATGAAAACAAAACCATATAATATTCCTTTTGCATCTGTTTGGACAGTGTGCAAATGGTAATTATATGAATTTATTATTTTAATTTTTAACTTTAATGCAATGTATGAATTTATGACTTCAAGCAATTCATAGTAATGTATTTTAAAATCATTATTTGTTCACTGTTATCCATAAGAAGTGAGGGTTGACCACGTTTTTAAATCAAATTTCAGAACACTTTTTTCATATCTTTGTTGTTTATTTGGCTAGATTTTGATTCTTTTTTTATATAGATACATTAGCAAGAATTTCAAGTGTTAAAGGATACTAAATTTATTATCTATATGAAACTCTGAAACCAAACTTTAGCTACAACTCTCAAATTCTGCTAATGAAAATATCTTGGAATTTCATATTTTTGCAATAATTTGGTATATGAAAGATAGCTTCCTTTTGTGCTCCAATGAAGAGTTAAAACCATACCAAGTAAAGTCAGTCCCTGGATAGTAATACACATATTCCAGTATTTCATAGAATTCTTTGTTAGTGTGCCCTAAAGAAATGCAATGCAGAAGGCAAGCAAAGAAGCAATCAGCTAAAAGCCTGATTAAGCAAATGAGTTTCAAGCAAGCACTTCAAACCCTGAGATTGATCCCTGAAGTTTCTCAGAATTGGAGCTGCCTACAAACAATAAGCCCATAGAGACAGACTCAAATATCATATGCAAAAGTGGGACTATCAATATATCAGAAATGCAAGAGTGAGGCATGATTCCAGCAATCTGAACAATGGAGTGCATGATTTAGAATCTTTGCATCAGCCATAGGGGTAACCTATGTCGATTCTGCACCATCTGTGCACCCTAGGGCTATCTAGAATAAGTGAGATATGAACAGATACCCAGATACAGTAAGAAACAGGAATTGTGATTCCCCTTCACTAGATCAACACATTTCAGACATAAGCATATAATTTAAATATCTAAATACACGAGAGGCATTGTGAAGCTATATTGCTAATTAAAAAGTGCTTTATCCTTCTGTAAACTTTCAAAATCAATAATTTTTTTATTCCACCACACTTAGAACCATGTCCTCTCACACTCTTCCTGCATACATGTGCATGCACTCTAAAACAAAATCAACAAACAAAAAATCGGTGATAGAATCATGGTTAACACTAGTTTTAATCTCCATGTAAATATTTATGTTGATACTTTCCTTGAAACTCTAATGTGAAAAACAGCCATTTAAATTTTATTCATCATTTTATTTGAAAATGTTATTGAAGAAAAATGTTAAGTAAAAGATTTTAGATAGATAAACTGAGAATGAAAAATAACTACTGAAAATTAAAACATTTATACATTTAAGGTATGGAAACTACAATTAATATGCTTTATATCTGCCTAATTTACTTAACTATTGAAAATTACTATGTAATACCAAAATAGTCATCTCCATGTACATCACTACATAAAATCCATGTCTGGTAAAACTGCTATAAATTGTTAATATCTAGATAAATTGACTAAGAGAGAAAAGAATCTTTTCTGTGTTCATTTATGGTTGTCCCTTAAAGGTATAATTTTCAAGCTTTGGAAAAAAAATTTTAAAACATATTAAGTTACTTGAAAGAGGTGCTTTTCAGATTGTGAGTAAGGTATCATACCCCCAGAGGGACACCAAGTTTTCCCTATCCACATACAGCTAATGGCTATACAGATTCTGTGATAATCTGTTGTTAAGTAGAGGATGATACCAGTGATAATAATTAGCATTTTGATTCCAATGAGTTAGAGCTTTACCTAGAATCTCTAATGTATGGATTAGACAATAATAATAGTTAATTCTGTAACTGGAGTTATAGTCACTTAGGTAAGGCTTGTCATTTTCCTTGCTTCACAGATAAGAACTTTGCTTTGTTGGCAATAAGTTGTTCAATGACAAAAAGTCATAAAGGAGTTGTATTTAAATACAATTTTAGCCACTGTCTAGAGAATGTCTACCCACTGTGTATATAAAAACATTTTTAATTTGAGGGTTCTTTTTTTAATAAAGTCTCAAATATATTCTGTTTGTGCTGTTCTAATATCACCTTCTTTGTAATCCAGAACATGTAGAACTCACAACAATCCTTCTACCTTAGGTTAGTTGTAATATTTTCAATCATATAATTTAGATAAATTAACCAGTTATTTTCTGTTTTTTGATTTTCCTCTAGCCAAATGAAGAAGAGATTTATCTGCAGTATATGGGATTATTGGTAGATTACAATTATACATTCAGAATTGTACTTTCAGCTGAGACTTTATAAGAATTATTCCAATGTCAATTTTCATTATCCTCAAAAATATACATGTGTTTGCCTCCTGAGATGAAGAAAGATTTAAAGTAATTTAAAAGAAACTAGATTATTATTTCTCTTTATGGAAGTGGAATATACAATAAAAGAATTGCCTCGATGTTGGAGGGAGTTAAATATCTTAAATGTGCCTGGACTCATGTGGCTCATAAGCTAACCAAAAATATCTAAGAAGAATAGTTGCAAAAATCTGATGATGAAATGTAAGACTATAACTACAAATAATATGGAAAGGTTTAAAATTGCATGTCAGATTGACAATCATAAATATTAATTAATAACACAGCTTCAGTTAGTATAGTTTCTCCTCTTATGTACTATTTCAAGGCCAGATAAAGATTAAAGGGAACATAGAATCCTACCATTTATTGTTACAGATGGACAACATAACTTAAATCCAGCTTATAACAGTACCTATATAAATTCAATTTTGCTTTAAAGTAGATAGTGAGAAATTATACATGTGGTTCCTTTTCCCCCTCTCTCTTCCTGTTTTAAGGCCTGTGTACCCTGGATAGAAAAAGAATGTATACATCATGTGCCCTTTGTTCAAATGCATCACAGAACAATATATTGTAACAAAAATTTTTAATTAGAATTAACAAAATATCTTTTCCACCTGCAATTGAACTTCTCAGAGTTTAAACTAGTTAAACAGAGAATACTTCAAAGAAAAACTCAGCTCAAAAATCCTTTCTCTCTCACATACTGGTGAGTCTTTTCCTTAGGTAGGTATTTCTTTTGTTGTTGGCTATACATTGCAGACATGAACATACAAAAATGAATAGAGTGAAAAAACTGTCCTTCCAAACATATTGTGTTTTAAAGAGTAAATAATATTAGACAAACAGTTGCATATGTGTCATAGAGTACTACCCTTAGCTTCCCCAGTGCTAGGAGAAGCTCCACCTCAATTATACAGTTACTAAGCCCAAGAACTGATATTAACAGGTCTTCTCAATTAGAATTTATCCAGATTCATTGATTTCCTATACATATATATGTGATATTTGAAGATCATTACTGTTTGTTTCCATGTCTCCTTTGTCTCTCCCAATCACTATCAGTTCCTACAAATTTCTTTTTTTGTTGTTGTTGATGTTGTTTTTTTCTTTTTGTTTTTTTGTTTGGTGTATGTGTGGGTGGGATATTTAAAGAAAAGAGGTCAGGTATTTTCAGTATTTTCCTATGAATTAATGTTTGTTTGAGTTCTCCTGCCAGGAGTGAACTATAAAAACATAGAAGTTGTAGCCCAGTTGTAGCCCCAGGTTAATTGTTATCGTTTCATTCCTTCCTCAGCCAGAATTCCCACATCTTATTCCAAGACTGTTAATGTAATTTCTTAGCTGAAATGAGGTCCCTCTGTTTTGTTTGTTTGTCACCATAAGCTCATTTTTCTATAGTTTTAAGATATTATTGAAGTATCTACAAGGAAATACATTGGCCATCTTGGCCAGAGAAGCAAGTGAGGGATTTTAACTCTCATTCACATTCTCCAGTTCCCCAGTCTTATCCTCAGCTTGGTATCAGATCACTTCCTGAAGCCTCTCCTTCCTATCTACACCTATTCCAAGAGAATTATAAAAGTTATAAAATTGCTGGGCAGTGGTGGTGCATGCCTTTAATCCTAGTACTTGGGAGGCAGAGGAGGGTGGATTTCTGAGTTCAAGGCCAGCCTGTTCTACAAAGTGAGTTCCAGAACAGCAAGGGCTACACAGAGAAACCCTGTCTTGAAAAACCAAAAAAAAAAAAAAAAAAAACCCTAAAAAGTTATAAAATTAATATACACAGAAAAATATTCATCCTATGTACAAAGGCAAACAGGTTTTGGAGGAAACCAGGGAAACAACCCCATACATAATATCCTTAAAAATATGGTCTCTTGAGGTAACTAATCAAGCAAGTGAAAGACTCATGTGATTAAAAACTTTAAGACAATAAAGAAAAACCTTGAAAAGGGTTTAGGAAGATGGAAAAACCTCCTTTGCTCATGAATCCATACAGTTAATATGTGAGAAGTGATACATAGGCCAGGTACATTGGAGGAAAGTAAATACTACTGTTCTGCTAAAGGAATACATCAATAAAATAAATCTTGATGACATTTTGCTATACTTATAGAACAATGCCTTACTCAGGCATCATCAGAAAAGCTTTCTCCTGCAGAGGATGAGAACAACTAACAGAGACCTACAGTCAGACATTAAGTAGAGAGTGAAAAACCTAAATGGAATATCTCTATTAAAACCTGTCCCTCAGGGCTCAGGGAATCCCAGGAAAGAGGAAACATAAAGAATGTAACAGCCAGAAGTAATAAATACATCAAGCAAACAAGGTCTTCTAAACACAGCATGTCCAAAGCACATAAAAACTCACAAATACTGTGGCAACATTCACAGTGGCTGCATGGATCTGTACCTGATAGGTTGGTTCCATGCTCTGAGAGAGGAAGGAAACATATTGCTAATCCTGTTGCTATCTCCAATTCTTAACCACATGGAAAGGAAAACTACAGCATCATGGTTTTCTCCATAGCAGTCTCACTGAGGAAGCAAACCATTTGTAAGAGACCATGTACCATGTCTAGCAGAACACAAAACAAACACAACAGCATTTTGGATGTTGTTTGTCTCATAATGTTAAGTCAACCATTTTATCCCCCAAAGGGTCTTTGTGTGTACTTATAGCTTCCACTTTAGCAGGTTTATTTAATTCCTGTGCATGTGAACATGTGTGCCTTTACCTTGTTTTTTGTTTGTCTCTTTTTCCTATTTGTTTATTTTGTCCTTGTCTAGATTGTTTATTTTGTTTTATCTTATATTTCAGGTTTTTTAGTGTTAATCCTTAGATACCTGTTTGTTTTCTAAGGAGAATCAGAAAGTATATAGCTGAATGTGAGGGGAGGTGGGGCAAAACTGTAAAGAATACAAGGAGGGGACATCATTAACAGAATATAATATATGATAAATTTGTATTTTCAGTTCAAATGTAAAAATGTATAATATATGACAAATAGTAAAATTTTTACCTCACATTATCAATACTGAGAAATCTGAAAGGATAAAATATAATGACCTGAGGAGTACTTCCTTGGTATCTACTGCAATGTGGGGTCTACTCATGGCTACTCTGTTTGGTCATTCATATGTAATTCATATTAAAAACAGATAGGGTTTTACTCAAGTATCCAGACAAAAGAAGACCTTGGACTGCTGCATAATTGCTGAAAGAGAAAGGACAGATTCTTAAAACTCTAGAAATACTTTTGAGTTAATATTGCCTGTCCTCAGAAATGATATATAATATATGGTTATGGGTGTGAAATGGAGTAAGGAGTGATACCTAAGCCTCTGAAAGATGAGCCTGACAGTAACTTAGAAGAGTGTGGATGGAATAAACTTAAGAGGAAAAATTAGGTTTTGACTTGGGGCATATTAAGTCGAGGAATCAATGATAGACCCAGAAGGAAATACTGAATAATATATGGCAATAAAGTAACTGTCCCTCTACAAACCATGCAAAGAAAGTAGAAAGATACTTAGTGAAGTAGCTTTTTGATAGTAATATATCTTAGAATCACTTGTAACTTAATAGACTTATTATGTGCTAGGAACAATCTTAAGTTTGAGGAGTGTATATCAGTAAAAACAATTTATGTAATCAAGATTATATCTTGATAACATAAAGAAATTCCAAAAGTAACTCAACAAATGAAATATCTAGAAGGTAATGTAAGCATTAAGAAGAATATGCATGAATTATTGGAGATTAGAAATGTCAACTTGGTGCCCTATACAAATGGTTACTATGTGCCCCCTAGTTACATAGATACCTATGCAGTCATGATATAATAGAACATTCAGAGAAACTTAATCTGAATTTGCAATATGTACTAGGATCTTTCTTTACCTGTCTGTCTTTAAAGTCTAGAACATGTGAATATTACCTGTAATTTTAATTCCAAGTGAGAAAATAGCTCAAATGTGTATAGGCTACAAGCACATACCTGATTAAGTAGCTAATGCTGGGATATCCTTTTAGCCCATGTCCACTCAGTTCTGTTCATACTTAGTCTGTTCACTTTTCATCAATAGCTGATCAGAATGAAAGATTTCTTCATTACCCAAATATATAAGTGTTAAAATAGGAAGTTAAAAGTAAGAGCCAGGAAGTACCAATCTACTTCAGACACAAACTCAGTGGACAGTCCCACAATGCCCAGAAGATCCTCCATTCCCCAGTTGCTCTAGCATGCCAAGGATCTTAGAATCACTGGTGAGTAGAACACATCATCTGTTCCAACACCACTGGGAGTAACTGGGACCAGCAGGACCCAGGGATACAGGAACCCCAACCAACCACTGGTTCAGGTTCCTTCTGCGAGGTGCCGGTCTACCTCAGACACAAGCTTGGCAGACAGTTCCATGTTCTCCAGAGGAGATGCCACTCCCAGGTGCTCTAACGTGAGCAAGATATTAGTATCCCAGGGTACCAGGAGCTTGGTCACACCATTATCTCAGGGTCTCAGAAGCAGTTTGACTCCCAGGAACTCTGGCACACCCAGATCTCAGCATCACTGGATCACAGAATCACAATATTACATAGAAAGCTGGACTCTGAGGAGTTCTGACTCAACCAGGATAATAGGAAGGTCAGGCTCCAATCAGATATAGTGAGAGCAGGGAGCACATGGTATAATCACAAGGTGGGAGGCAATCATAAGAACAGAAGCAACATAAAACAAGGTTACATAGCAACATCAGAACACAATTCTCCCACCACAGAAAGTTCTGAAAACACCATCACACCAGAAAAGCAAGATATAGATCTAAAGTCACTTCTCATAATGATGATGGAGGACTTTAAGAAGGACATAAATAACTTCCTTAAAGAAATACAGGAGAACGTGGGTAAACCAGTAGAAATCCTGAAAGATGGAACACAAAAATCCCTGAAAGAATTACAGGAAACACAACGAAACAGGTGAAGGAATTGAACAAAACCATCAAGGATCTAAAACTGCAAGTAGAAACAATGAAAAAAATCACAAAGGGAGATAACTCCAGAGATAGAAAACCTAGGAAAGAAGTCAGGAGCCATAGATGCAAGCATCGCCAACAGAATACAAGAGATAGAAGAGAAAATCTTAGGTGCAGAAGTTACAATAGAAAACATTGATACAACAATCAAAGAAAATGTGAAATGCAAAACAATCCTAAACCAAAACATCCGGGAAATCTAGGACAAAATGAGAAGACTAAACCTAAGGATAATAGGTATAGAAAAGAGTGAAGATTTCCAACTCAACACACCAGTAAATATCTTTAACAAAATTATAGAAGAAAACTTACCTAACCTAAATAAAAAGATGCACATAAATATATAAAAAGCATACAGAACTCCAAATAGTTTGGACAAGAAAAGAAATTCCTCCTGTCACATAATAATCAAAATAACAAATGTATAAAACAAACAAAAAAATTGTTAGAAGCAGTAAGGGAAAATGACCAAGTAACAAAAAAGGTAGACCTATGAAAATTACATCAGACTTCTCACCAGAGACTATGAAAGCCAGAAGATGTCATATAGACCCTAAGAGAACACAAATGCCAGGCCAGGCTACTATACCCAGCTAAACTCTCAATTATTAGAGATGGAGAAACCAAGGTATTCCATGACTAAACCAAATTTACACAATATCTTTCTATAAATCTATCCCTTCAATTGATATTAAAGGGAAAACTCTAAAACAAGAAGGGAAACTACACCATAAAAAAGCAAGAAAGTATTCCTTCAACAAACATAAAAGAAGATAGCCACATGAACAGAATCCCAACTCTAACAACAAAAATAAGAGGAACCAACAATCACTTTTTATTAATATCTGTTAACATCAATGGACTCAAGTACCAAATTAAAAGAAATAGATTAACACACTGGTTACATAAGTAGGAACCAGCATTTTGCTGCATACAGGAAAGCCACCACAGTGAGAAAGACAGAAAAAAAAGAAAGAAAAGAAAAATAAGAAAAAGAAAACAATTTTCCAAGAAAATGGCCCCAAGAAACAAGCTGGATTAGCCATTCTAATATCAAATAAAATCGACACTCAACCTAAAGTTATCAAAAAAGATAAGCAGGGATATTTCATACTCATCAAACTTAAATTTACCGAGATGAACTCTCAATCCTGAACATCTATGCTCCAAATGCAAAGGCATCCACATTCATAAAAGAAACTTTAAAAGCTTAAAGCACACATCACACCCCACACAATAATATTGGGAGACGTAAACACCCTGCTTTCATCAATGGGCAGATCCTGGAAACAGAAACTAAACAGAGACACAGTGAAACTAACAGAAGTTATGAAACAAATGGATTTCACAGATAACTATAGAACATTTTATCCTAAAACAAAAAAATATACCTTCTTTTCAGAACTTCATGGTACTTTCTTCAAAACTGATGATGTAATCGGTCTAAAAACAGGCCTCAACAGACACAAGAATACTGATATAATCCCATCCATCCTATCTGATTACCATGGACTAAGGCTGATCTTCAATAACAACATAAAGAATAGAAAGCCCATGTATACATGGAAGCTGAACAACATTCTAGTCTACAGTGTACCAAAGTTAAATCAGAATCAGATTAATGATCTAAACAGTCTCACATCCTTTAAAGAAGTAGACACAGACATCAATAGTCTCCCAACCAAAAGAAGCCTAGGATAAGATAGGTTTAATTCAGAAGTCTATCAGACCTTCAAAGAAGACCTAATACCAATACTCCTCAAACTATTCCACAAAATAGAACAGAAGGTACTCTACCCAATTTGTTCTATGAAGCCATAATTACTCTGATACTTAAAACACACAAATACCCAACAGAGAAAGAGAACTTTGGACCAATTTCCCTTATGAATATAAACACAAAAATATTCAATAAAATTTTCACAAACATAGTTCAAGAACACATCAAAACAATCATCCATCATGATCAAGTAGGATTCACCCCAGGGATGCAGGGTTGACTCAATATACAGAAATCCATCAATCTAATCCACCATATAAGCAAACTAAAAGAAAAATAACCCATATGAACATTTATTAGATGATGAAAAAGCTTTTGATAAAATCCAAAACCCCTTCATGACAAAAATCTTGGAAAGATCAGGAACTCAAGGCCCATACCTAAACATAGCAAAAGCAATATACAGAAAACAAATATCCAGAGATCAAAGGAATAAAAATTGAACAAGTGAAAATATCACCACTCACAGATAATATGAATGTATACGTAAGTGACCCACAAAACTCCCCCAGGGAACACCTAAAGCTGATAAAGAACTTCAGCAAAGTAGCTGGATATAAAATTAAGTCTAATAAATCAGTGGCCTTCCTCTATGTAAAGGATAAACAGGCTGAGAAAAAAATAGGGAAACAATACCCTTCACAGGAGTCACAAATACTATAAAATATATTGGTGTGACTCTAACTAAGCAAGTGAAAGATATGTATGATGAAAACTTCAAGTCTCTGAAAAAATTCAAAGAAGGTCTCAGAAGATGGAAAGATCTCCTATGCTCATGGAATGGCAGGATTAATATCTTCAAAATGGCCGTCTTGTCAAAAGCAATCTACAGATTCAATGTAATCCCCATCAAATTTCCAACTCAATTCTTCATAGGTTTAGAAAGAACAATTTGCAAATTCATCTTGAATAACAAATAACCCAGGATAGCGAAAACTATTCTCAACAATAAAACCTACTACAAATAAATAAATAATAATAATAAATAATAAATAAAATCTCTACTACAGCCCAATGTAATAAAAATTGCATGGTACTTATAAAGTGACAAGTAGGTAGATCAAGGGAATATAATTGAAGACCCAGATATAAACCCACATACCTATGGTCACGTGAACTTTTATAAAGGAGCTAAAACCATCTAGTGGAAAAAAGAAAACATTTTCAACAAATCATAATGGCTTAACTGATAGTTAGCATGTAGAAGAATGCAAATTGATCCATTGTTATCTCATTATACAAAGGTAAAGTCCAAGTGGACCAAGGACTTCCACATAAAACAAGAGACACTGAAACCTATAGAAGAGAAAGTGGGGAGGAGCCTTGAAAATATGGGCACAGGAGGAAAATTCCTGAACAGAACACCAATGTCTTGTGCTGTAAGATCAGGAATGGACAAATGAAACATCATAAAATTGCAAAGCTTCTGTAAGTCAACGAATGCCATCAATAAGATAAAAAGGCAACCAACAGATTGGGAAGAGATCTTTACCAATCCTAAATCCAATAGAGGGCTAATATCCAGTATATACAAAGAACTCAAGAAGTTAGACTCCAGAGAATCAAATAACCCTATTAAAAATGGGGTACAGAGATAAACAAAGAATTCTCAACTAAGGAATACCTAATTGCTGAGAAGCACCTAAAAAATGTTCATCATCCTTAGTCATCAAAGAAATGCAAATCAAAACAACCATGAGATTCCACCTCACACCAGTCAGAATGGCTAAGATCAAAAACTCAGGTGACAGCATATGTTTGCGAGGATGTAGTGAAAAAGGAACTCTCCTCCACTGCTGTTGGGATTGCAGGCTAATACAACAACTGTTTAGATCAGTTTGGCAGTTCTGCTGAGGTCTGAACATAATACTACCTGAGGATCCACTAATACCACTCCTGGGCATAAGATGTTCCAACATGTAATATGGACACATGTTCCACTATGTTCATAGCAGCCTTATTTGTAATAGCCAGGAGCTGGAAAGAACCCAGATTTCCTTCAACAGAGGAATGGATACAAAAATGTGTCACTACTCAGCTATTAAAAACAATAAATTTATGAAATTCTTAAGAAAATATATGCACTCACTGATAAGTGGATATTAGCCCAGAAGCTCAGAATACCCAAGATACGATTCAAAAACAACATAAACCTCATGAAGAAGCATGAACATAGTGTGGATCCTTCTTAGAAGGGGAAACAAAACACCCATAGAAGAGTTACAGAGACAAAGTGTGGAGCAGAAACTGAAGGAATGACCATCCAGTGACTGCCTCACCTGGGGATCCATCTGATATAAAATCAGCAAACCCAGACACTATTGTGGATGCCAACAAGTGCTCACTGACAGGAACCTGAAGTAGCTGTCTCCTGAAAGGCTCTTCCAGTGCCTGACAAATACAGAAGTGGATGCTTACAGCTATCCATGGGACTGAGTACAGGTTCTCCAGTGAAAGAGCCAGGGATAGTGCCTAAGAAGTTGAAGGTGTTTGCAGCCCCCTTAGCAGGAATAATATCAACTACCTAGTACCCTAAGAGCTCCCTCGGACTAAACCACCAACCAAAAAATACACATGGTGGGACTCATGGCTCCAGCTGCAGAGGATGACCTAGTCAGACATCAATGGGAGAAGAGGCCCTTGGTCCTGTGGAGGTTCTATGCCACATTGAGGAGGAATGCCAGGGACAGGATTCAGGAATGGGAGTGTTGGTGAGCAAGGGAAGGGGAAAGGATATGGGGGAGTGGGTTTTCAGAGGGAAAATCAGGAAAGGGGATATCATTTGAAGTGTAAATAAAGAAAATAGCCAATAAAAAAGATGTATTACATAAAAAATAAAGTAAAATCCAGTGATATGCAAAGCTTAAAAAAAAAAAAAGAAAAGAAGAGCCTTGGAGAAGTAACTAGTAGATGACTATACACACACACACACACACACACACACACACACACACACACACATATATATATATATATATATATATATATATATATATATATATATATGTATATGTGTATTTTGTGTGTGTGTGTTTATTTTTTTGTGTGTGAGTATGTGTGTGAGTTTGTGTGTGTATTTTGTGTGTCTGTCTGTGTTTGTGTGTGTGTATGTTTGTGCATGTCTCTGTGTGTGTGTGTACGTGTATGCACTGAGCATGTGTTGCTGAAGATGATTATTAACTCTTTAATCATCGACATAACAGTTCTAAGAAATATATGCCTGTTTTATTTCAATTATATAAAAATAGAAATTGGGACTCAAAATATTTAAAGAGCTTTTCTTTTTTTTTTCCAACTTTGGTTTTTTATTTTTAGATATTTTCTTTATTTATATTTCAAATGCTATCCCAAAAGTTCCCTATACCCTCCCCCATACCCTGTTCCCCTACCCACCCACTCCCACCTCTTGGCCCTGACATTCCCCTGTACTGGCATATAAAGTTTGCAAGACCTAGGGGCCTCTCCAGCTTGTAGGCAAGGGAGCTGAGGCACACTATTATCGACTACAAACACAAAAACACCTAACTTTTATGTGGAAATAGCCAGAATATCCACATAAGATTCTTATGAATTCCTTTGGTTGCCTCTTTGCCCTTATTAAAATAGACTAGAACCTTGGAGAAAACTGGTCTCAAATATAGTGCTCACCTTTATGTCGAGACACAATACCAACTGATGTCCCATAAGGTCAAAACCCTAGACTCTTCATTATCAAAAACTTAATTGCAAAATCTTAAAAATCATTTTGTTTGAAAGGATATATGTAGAAATGAAAAAAGAAACATATAATTCTTATTTAACAAAAACATTTGTTATAAGGATAAAAGGCTGAATTCTGGGGAGGGTATTGGCCACATGTCATGCTAATGATGAAAACATTTTTAAAACAAGTCAATCACCTGCAATATAATTCCTTATAGCTGATAAAACTCTACTATGTTTGAAGATATTGGAGCTAAATTTGTATAAATAATCCCACCAAAATTACTGACTTACTTGAGGATAATTGAATAAACAACAGAAAAAAGAAGGTACCCAGCAGGTTTGGTTTTATGAAATTTGTGTTCAAGATATGAGTATGCAGGAATCAGATCTCCACATACCCAAAGCAGCATAATAATGTGCCAATAATGGCACAAAACAGCTGGAAAATTAATAGGATTGCTTGAGCTGATGCTTATCAATTCATATAATTTAAAACCAGCAGCAACACCAACCAAAAAGAAAAATAAAAAGCAAGTATGCGTATTAAGAATTGCAATGTCCTGTCCTCTGTGAGGCATCACCCAGTAGATAATTCAGACAGATGCAGCCATACAGATGGTGCTTGGGGACCCTTTGGGAGGAAGGGTTGTGGGGCCTGATGGGGATAAGAACTCCATAGAATGACCAACAGAGCAAACTAACCTGGACCCATGGGGTTCTCAGAGACTATACCACTAACTATTATACGACTGGCTAGACCTATGCCTCCACAAATATATGAAGTTGTACAGTTTGATCTTAATGTAGGTCCCAACCAACTGGAGCTAGGGCTATCCCAGAACTGTTTCCTGTACATAGGATAAGTTCCTCTACCTGGGCTGCCTTATAAGGCTTCACAGGGAGAGGATAGGCCTAACCTCATAGAGACTTGAAGTGCCAGGGTAGGGTATAGCAGGGAAAGGGAGGGAGCTTGTTTGCTCAGAGGAAAAGGGGCAATTGGGAAAGAATTGTGTGTGTGTGTGGGGGGGGGTTTACTGTGAGCAGGGAAATGAGCAAGATGTAAGTGAATCCATAAAATAAAAAGAACAAAGAAAAGAAAGAGAGAAAGAAAGAAAGAAAGAAAGAAAGAAAGAAAGAAAGAAAGAAAGAAAGAAAGAAAGAAAGAAAGATCATGTCTTACAAGAAACAACAGCATAGCTATTTGTCCAGATGAAGGCTTGGAGATAAAGTTAATGATCATAAACTTTAGTCAGAGTTATGAATTACATCATCAAGAAGGATAGTAATTTATCCCTCTACTTAACATTTTTGGAGAAAATTTTCTTGAAAAGCCTTTTATCCTCATATATTTTACTTCTTTCCTTCCAAATGTTCACATTGATAGCATTTATTTTAACAAATCTCTTCACAATGTTTTTTATTTTTACATGTACCAACAAATTATATATGCAATGCTAAATTTTAGAAAAAATAATATCCTTAAATATGATTATATAAACCTCCAAAAATCCAAACAACTCAATCAAAAATTAGAATATAGAGCTAAACAAAAAATTCAAAATAGAGGAATCTTGAATGGCCAAGAATCACTTAAAGAAATAAACACCCTTAATCATCAGGGAAATGCAAATCTAAATGACCCTGAGATTCCATCTTATAACCATTGGAATGGCTAAGATCAAAAGCACATGCTGGTGAAGATGTGGAAAAGGAGGAACAATCTTCCATTGCTGGTGGGATTACCACCTGGTACAAATACTCTGGAAATAAATCTGGAGGTTCCTCAGAAAATTGCAAATAGATCAAACTGAGCATCCAGGTATATAACTAAAAGATGCCCCATGATACCACAGAGGCATGTGCTCCACTATGCTCATAGTGGCCTTATCTGTGATAGCCAAAAGCTGGAAACAACCCAGGTGTCCCACAACAGAATAAAGAATACTGAAAATTTGGTTTATTTATATAATGATGTACTTACTATTCAGATATTAAAAACAAGGACACCATGAGTTTTGCAGGCAAATGGATGGAACTAGAAAATATCATCCTGAGTGAGGTATCTCAGACCCAAAAGGACATGCAAGGTATATATTCATTAATGAGTGGATATTAGCCAAAAACATACAGAATACCCAGGATTCAGTCCACAAAACTCAAGATTGACAAGCAGAAGTTCCTAAGGGAGGATGCTTCAATCCCACTTGAGAAGAATAAAGCAATCATGGGAGGCAGAGAAAGGGAAGGACCTGGGTGGAATGAGGAGAGGAGAGGAGGGGAAAGGGGGAACATGATCATGTATGTGGCGGGTGGAGAGAGACAGTAGGGATGCCCTGAGGGACAGCAGAATGAGTAGAAATGTACAAACTTTGGGGACAGTGGTAGAGGAACAATCTAGTAATTACCAGAACTTTGGGGGCTAAAGACTCTCAGGACTGAAAGGGAGGAACCTAAGATTAAATGCCCAACAATGGGGAGAGGGATATTGTAGAGTCCATCTCCAGTAGAAATCAGGGAATGAAGTAAGTGGAGGGATGGTGCTGCCATCCAAGAATCAAAAACTCTGACCCAGAATTGTTCCTGTCTAAAAGAACTGCAAGGACAAAAATGGAAAACAGACTGAGGGAAAGAAGTGACCTGCCCAACTTGGGCCCATCTAAAGGGGAGACCCCAACCCCTGATACTGTTACTGATGCTATGGTGTACTTACAGACAGGAGCCTGGCATGGCTGCCCTCTGTAAAACCCAACAAGCTGCTGACTGAGACAGATGCAGATACTTACACCCAACCATTGGACTGGGGACCCCTGTGGTTGAATTAGGGAAAAGCTAAAAGCTGAGGATGAGGCTGAGCCCACAGCAAGACCAGCAATCTCAACAAACGTGAACCCCTGAGATCTCACAGACTCTAAGTCACCAACCAGGCAGCATACAGAAGTTGGTCCAAGGCCCCTGACAGATATACAGCAAAGGATTATCTGGTATGTCTTCAGTAGGAAAAGTGGCACCTAGCCCTTGAGAGACTTGAGGCCTCAGGGAGTGGGGAAGCTTGGCAAGCAAATGAGGCATCCTCTTGGTGACAGGCATAGGAGGAATGAAATGAGAAACGGTGGGAGGGTGGGCCAGGATGGGGGGGGGCAAAGACTGGGCTGGAAAATAAATAAATAAATAAATAAATAAATAAATAAATAAATAAATAAATAATAAATAAATAAATTCAATCAATCAATCAATCAATCAAACGTTTGTGTTTAACGAAGGGATGGCCATTTGTTCATAAGCATCTGTGACTGAGTTCTCTGAAAATGAGCTCTTCACATGACTGCTTACATGGTGTGACTAATATCATTTTGTTCATTTTTTGCTTTCATGGTTCAATTTATTATGAAAAGTGAATTAAGGTATGTTCTATCGTATTTGAAAATTTTTATCATATAAAGTCCCTCTTAAAATGTAAAAATAAAATTTTAATGTTTAGATTTTTCTGCCTAGGATTTTACTTTTTGGATTTTGCAGTTCCAAAATTTTAGACTCAGGGTTTTAACTTTTCTAGATTTCTTCCTTAATAGACCCTTAAGAATTTCATATGATATGTTTTATTATTTTCAGACCTCAGTTCTTTGTAGATCTACTTCTTCCTACTAACCAAATTCTCTGCCCTCTTTTGTTACATTTCTAGAAACAAAAGTTATTATAAGTTGTTTGCAAATATTAAGCATCATATATCAAAATTACCCAGACCCAAACTCTGTATACTTCAATGAAGTTCTTTAGAATAAGAATGGCTGTTCTGAAGCTATGGAACTTCACAGTCAGTTTTGAACATTTAGTATTAAATATATTTTTATTCATTTTAGTACCACCAGAATAAAAATCTAAATGAGAGTTCACAATAAAAACAAAATGAGACTTGCGTCCTCTTTTATGACTCAATTGCCCATTCATTTCTTCTATATTTACCCTTTCTTATTCTCCATTGTGGAGTTTTTCGTTTGTTTTATATCTATCAATTCCAAATTGTTTTACTTATATAACCTGAATATGTGGCCTTGCTTTGGAGTAGGGTCAGCTTGCCAAGAATGACACTCTTAAAGAAAAGAATGACTACATTTCCCAGAAACTGTTCACTTTCAATTGCTCCTCAGCTACACTAGAGGAACCTGTGCTAAGCTCAGCTCTCTATGCTGGGATATTGTCAGCACTGGATTTGCACAGTTCTTGCATATGCTTTCTAAACTCTTGTGAGTCCATATGTACCACTGCCCCAAAGTTTCCAGAGCATACTGTTTCTTTATTACATATCTACTTTCTCTGACTTTCACATACCTTTTATGCTCTCTTCCACACTGAAATTCAGGGAAAGGCGTGTGGTATAGATATCCTATGCATGGCTGAGAATTTCACAGTCTCTTATTCTCTTCCACACAAATATTTATTGGTCCCTATTAATTACTATTCTATAAATAAAAATTGATTAAAATTGGGAGATTGGTTAATCTATTGATATAAGGATAAGTAAATAAGAATCAATTTAATACTATAGTTATCTAGCAGAATATAGTAGCTTGTTCTTCTCTAGGGCTTAAATATGACCTGTCTATCTAAAAGTTCCTGGAGTAAAAACTGGTGCCAGCTATGGGTTTCATCTTGTGAAACTGTACTTAATTCCAATCAGAAAGATACTGGTTACTTCAATGGCATTCAAGCCACCATAGAACAAGTAGACATGCTTTGTAGGTAGCCCATGAGAATTGCCACAACCAAAGAAGATTCAAAGATTTTTGTGTAATATTCCCTTGAGATTGGCAGAAATCCAATGAAATCAATATGTTTTGCTCTTAAAAGCAAGTAAACTGTCCCAGCCTTGATATTTTTGATCGCCTAAGTAAGATGAATATTGGATCAAAGCCAGGTCCCTCAGTTTTGTTCCTGTTCACATTGTTTTCTGATATCATGTAGAAATGGATTGCCTGTAAAACTCACGCATGAGTGAAAGTAGTGTACTATGCCTAGAACTTTATCTTCACTACCTATTCACAACTCAGTGTTAATTCTCAGAGATAATCCAATCAATATAATGAATATAAGAGAACAAAAGAGAGGAACTGGAAAAAAAGAAGCAGAGGCTTCTCTTTAAAATATTGGATTTGCTTTGGCTACAATCAATGTTGATGTAATGTCACAAGAAGATATATGAATAATGCAAATTTAAGCCATCTTAAACATAGAAAGTGACCTTAGGGTTACAGTAAGTACCCCTACAAAAAGTGAACCTGACTTTATGATCTATGTAGAGTGACTGTGCCTTAACTTTTCTCTATGCTTTTGCAATAAGAGATACATTCATTTACAGTGGTGAATAAGTTCACAATAAGTAGCATCAATTGTTTAATGCATACCAAGTGGTACTCTTAGTAGGATCTGATTTAGTTGGTGACATTGTTAAGTTGAGTGCACTTAATGGGGCTATTTCAAAACATCCCCATCTTGGACTATGGATTAGGAACATTTTAAAGGCTCCTTATATATTATCATGGGTAATATAAATTTAAAACACTGTAGAAATTCATATGTAACAAAGAGAATGTGTATAGAGATACCAGAATAAAGAAAATCAAAGATTTGTATTTGAACTCTTTGCTGAGTAGAGTATCTCATCCACCCAGTATTTGTAACCACTGATATTTTGAAGTAGAATCAACTTTATTCTCCACTGAACATTGGATGTGATGGTTTCAATAAAATGACTTGTAAAATTCCTTGGAATATCTTTCAGACACGAATTAATACATAATCTATATAAATTATAGATAAGTAGCTTTGGTAAGTTCACTTTCCCAAGCTATATTTCTTTTGGTCCCATGGCACAAACTTAGCTTAAGGCACTTAAAGTTAACATGGCAAAAAAAAAAAAAAAATGGAATTCTTAAATAGTACCAATAGATTGTAGTTGACTACAGGCTCAAAAGACATTTACTCTTTTATATGGGGAAATATAAGCATGCTTCATTTCATTGAATGACCAAGAAGAGAGAAAGATGCAGATAGTTGAGCTGATAATACAGCAGGAAAAAAAATAACTGGAAAAGCACTAGAGAAATGATTCCAGATACTGTGCTGTCAACCATGCTCAGACACTGAGAACTGTCAGGCAAAGCTGATCTTAAGAAAACTGCTTTTCAGACTATTTAACAGAGCATACAGGGAAACTCTTATGTTACCACAGTGTGCTCATTGATTTCAGCAAGCAATTACATAAAAATCAAGTCAGATTATATCCTAGAAATATGGAGCAGAAGTCCAACATTGCTGTTCAGTCATATGAGTAAAGAGATATCCATAATTCCTATTCAACTCCATATCCAAATTATAGATTTGTGCACTACCAATGAAATCATCAAAATAACAGGGAATATTATTTTCAAAAATGATCGTCAAACTAGGATTTTCTAAAATGAGTGCCACTTGTAACTCTGTTTTTCTTCATTCTAATCCTGGCTTAGCAAATGATATAAAGATTTGCATCAAATTCTTAGAAAGAACAGCCCAGAATACAAAGGAAGAAAATTTAGTGTAGTAAGAGGAAAGAACAATAAATAAATGTTTTATGAAATCCATTTGAGTGGATTGAAAAGGAGAATGGTTGATTATGAAATTGGGGATAGAGTAAAGCGCAGATTACACTTAAGCACTGCATATTGTCTGCAGGTGTGGATATATGAAATCAAACTGCATTAAAACACTGATTGAATATGTACTAGTTACTAGATAGAACGTCATATTAGAACCCAAGTGTGAAAAAAATAGCACAGGATCAGATTAGAGAGAATAAGCACCAAAGGGATTTGAAGACATATGGTAAACACATTGACACATTTTTATTATTATAGACAGGTCACCATAGAAGAGAAAAATCTCAACAGACCCTAATCCTAGACAAAGACAGCAGGCCATTAAAGGTGCTGAGAGTGTAGGAATAGTGTATCCCAGGAAAGAGTGCAATACTTGAATAGCCAACACGGTAACATAAATTATATGGATTGAGCAGGTTGTATTTCAATATTTAGTAATATGTAGCAATAATTAAAGTAGAAGAGGACATGAATTTTCAGAGAGAAAGAGCAAAAATGGGGTGCATGGCAGAGGCTAGAGAGAGAAGGAAGGTGCAAAGGTGCAACTGTATTTTAATTTATTAATTTGAATTTGAACAGATGATTATCAGTTATAGAATAGTTATTCCACTGTCAATTTAATACTGTCATGGGAGTTTGGATTATTGTCCCATTTTTCCTTACAAGTGGTGCTCCAATAAAAAATCCTTGTGTGAAATAATTAATTAAAAAGCCCTTTTACCTGGGCCAAGTAGTGGGAGTGGGTGGGTAGGGGAACAGAGGTGGGGGGAGGGGTATGGGAAACTTTCCGGATAGCATTTGAAATGTAAATAAAGAAAATAATAATAAAAAAAAAAGAAAAAAAAAAAGCCCTTTTAAAATGAATTACGTGTTTTTAAACTTTATATTTGTAAGCATTTATTCCCTCTTTTCACAGGAAAAGATATTTTTAATATATTACACAATTAATACATAGACTACCCAATATTTTTCATTTTATAAACAACTTAAAATCATTCACAGTATTTACCATGACAAAGGTACTTCCTAATGATGTACCCTAAGTGTACAAATATTTTTGCAGCTTTTTATATTCTGATATCCTTTTTTTATCAAACTTTTTTATTATTATTATTTTCTTTATTGACATTACAAATGCTATCCCGAAAGTTCCCTATACCCACCCCACCGCCACCCCTGCTCCCCTACCCATCCACTCCCACTGCTTGGCCCAGGCCTTCCCTTGTGCTGGGTCATATAAAGTTTGCAAGACCAAGGGGCCTCTATTCCCAGTGATGGCCAACTAGGCCATCTTCTGCTACATATGCAGCTAGAGACACAAGCTCAGGGGGTACTGGTTAGTTCATATTGTTGATCCACCTAG
>NC_034598.1:2214701-2237096 GCF_900095145.1 Mus pahari | reverse complement strand
TACTGTACACACCTGAGAGTTACTGCAGTGTTTATAGATTTAAATTTTAAAATGAAATGAATATCTCAATACTCACCAATGAAAAGAAAACAATAAAAAAAAAAAAAAAAAAAAAAAAAAAAAAAAAAAAAAAAAAAAAAAAAAAAAAAAAACAAGTAAAGAAACAAACCAGAGTCTGTTAGCCAACTTCAACAAACCAGAGACTGTTAGCCAGAAACACATACCAGATAGATTAAAAAACAAAATGTGAAAATGTTCAGCCTTATTATCTATTAGAAAGATATAAATAACAGATATAACATCTTAACTACTTTAAGTAAGAGTAAATTAAGAATAAATATAGAATGATCTGGCAAGGGTTTTGATAATCTATGTCATTCTTTCAATGATAGTGAGAGTGTAAAATAGTAGAACTAGTGTGACAAACAGGATGGTAATTATGATGGTTAATTTTAGCTGTTAACTTGAGAACAGAACAATGCAGCAGAAATGCCTACGGATGTGAATGACACAGTCACATGGGCTGGGTTCCAGAATGAATGACAATGAAATGCACGCAGCATCCTTTCTGCTTCCTGCTTATGGTCATATGTGACCACCTATCTCACAGATCAGTCACAAGGGCTGTTCTCCCTTCCACAGCCATGGCTGCAAAGCAGCTACACCACAATTGTTTCTGTTCTGTATTGTTTGTGTTACAGGAACCAAAATCAATAGTCAAGATTTGTAAAAAGGGTTTTCTGGTGTTTGTTTTGTTTGTTGTTAGTTTCTTTCTTTCTTTCTTTCTTTCTTTCTTTCTTTCTTTCTTTCTTTCTTTCTTTCTTTTTTACATGAACACAAGCTCTTATTTCTATTGAATATAGTGAGTTTTGTGGCACCTCAATATTAAACTTAATAATTTTTATGTTGTTTTAATTAAATTATTCATTGTTATCACAAAGAGCTCCTAAACGATGAGTGGAGATAAATGGTTGTTTTTTGAATGTATATCTATAACACTCTCAATTATGTAATGCAGAGGTTTTCTTTAGTTTATTTGCCCCATGAGGTGGCTAATCATTTTTTGCAATGAAGGCTGGAATGTGCATGTACTTTCTTAAATTTCATTTGTCCAGCATTTCCAAATTTTAAGTCTTTAAATGTTAAGTATTATTCAGTAGGTGAATGCCAAAAAATTGTGGCATATACGTATCACAGAATACAATTTGTCAATGAAAAATGTAATATGGAATTAATAAAACAACAGCAAAGTTAAATCATAAACCTATATGGAAATAATATGCAAAGCTATTCTAAAAGAGTTATATTTATATGTGATTACACACAGATAATATTATTAAAAGGAAATTTCATTAAAAATAAGGGGTAGTGAATTTAAGGGGCTAGGAAAGTAATAGAGGGGTAGGCATGTAAAATCCATATAAAGATCTATGAGAACATGTAGATGCTCTAATTGTGACCGTTTCAATATCCCTGCACTGTTTAGTGGAATTACAGTATACTATTAGGTAGAAAGGAGCTGTTGCTGTGGCTCGGGAAAGCATAATCGCGTTGCTTCTTACAATTGCATGTGAGAATCTGCAACAACCTTAAATTAACATGGTGATCAACTGAAACTCTTACCATCATACTCTACATACAGTAGTGCTCAAGAACAATGAAAAATAAATGAGATTAAGTAATCATTAGTCAATGAAGTGAAATTTATTTTAAAAAATGATCAGAATTATGTTCCTGTCATTGCACATATTTTCACCCTTGCCCTGTGACTGTCACAGCAATGAGCACTACACAAAGTCAACTTTATGTTTAATAAATATCAGTAAACAAATGCTCAACACAGAAGTCAAGAAAGCCCCAGCACTATATGACAATGGGTTAGTGAGATTCACCCAAAGGCTTCAGAGTCCTGCCTAAAGGAGACACACATATTTCAGCATCTATTGAGAGATTTAAACTCTCAGTAGTTAAATAATCTGAAGCAACACTGTTCTTAATATAACTAAGAAGAGTATGGTTTTATAACCTTCAAAGGGCAAGCATTTATCTCTACTTAAATCATTTCTAACAATGAAATACATCACATCTGATAATGCAGCTTGAGAAACAAGGTCCTGAAAGAAGCAAGTTCTTCATGGGTATAGGAGGTTGCCTTTGAGTGTTATGGTTTATAGCTTAAGCATCTAAGGATCTGACAGGTAGGTTGTCAAGAAACAACAAGAATAAAAGAATGGGTAAAAAGCCATCAGTAGATTAATAAAACATATCCAGGAACACATAGTTAAACCTTAAACTTACTTTGATCCATTTTATTAGTCAGCTCCTTGTCAGGCAAGTGGGCCATGCCACTAGAATAACATCAGAACTGGCAAGGTTAAGTGAGCTCAGACCCAGGAAACATCAGAGATCTGAGACAGGCAAGATACTGGATGGTTTTGTTCACTTCTTTCACCAGATTGGATATATTCTCTTGTATTCCTTTAAGGGAGTTATTTATTTCCTTCTTACAGTCCTCCATCATCATCATGAGATGTGGCTTTAGATCCACATCTTGCTTACTCCTTACCTGTCTCTGTACCTGCTCTGAATAACATAACATGCCACCACCATCCCTGAGAACACCATGGGCAGTCAGTCACATAACGTACTACCTGATTATCTCAAACTCAGTCAATGAGAAACATCTGTGCCCATTTCCGGTCTGCGCAAGGTCCAGGAAACCTTGGCCACAAACTCAGTGGGTGGTCCCCCAGTCCCCAGAGGACTCTCCAGGGCCCATGTGCCCTACCAAGCCCAGGATCTTAGGATCACTGGTGAGTGGAACACAACATCTGTTTCAAAACAATTGTGAGTGGGCCATGCCAGCAGGAGCAGGGACACAGGAAAACCTCCAGACCAGCTGCTCTGGTTTCTTTTACTCTGCACTGGTCTACATTGGTTTCAAACACAGATGACAGCCCCTCGGTCCCGAGAGGAAGTACCACTTCCAGGTGTTCTAACACACCCAGGATCCCAGGATCTTGGTCACAATCTAGGAACCAGGAACACAGGGTCTCAGAGGGAGTTTGACTGCCAAGAATTCTGACACTCTGAGAATCTCTGGTTCACAGGATCCTGGAGAAAGCTGGACTCTGAGGAGGTCTGACTCACCCAGGATTACAGGAAGGACAGGCTTCAATCAGACATATTGAGGGCAGCAAGCACATGAGATAATCAGATGGCAGGAGGCAATAATAACAACAGAAGCAACAGAAACCAAGGTTATTTGGCATCATCAGAACCCAACTCTCCCACCATAGCAAGTCCTGGATATACCATCACACCAGAAAAGCAAGATGTGGATCTAAAGCCACATCTCATGATGATGATGGAGGACTGTAAGAAGGAAATAAATAACTCCCTTAAAGGAATACAAGAGAATATATCCAATCTGGTGAAAGAAGTGAACAAAACCATCCAGTATCTAAAAATGGAAGTAGAAACAACAACAACAACAACAACAAAAATCACAAATGGAGATCACTCTAGAAATATAAAACCTAGGAAATAAGTCAGGAGTCATAGATGAAAACATAACCAACAGAATATAAGAGATAGAAGAGGGAATCTTAGGTGCAGAAGATAATGTAGAAACCATTGACACAGCCGGGTGTGGTGGCATATGACTTTAATCCCAGCACTTGGGAGGCAGAGGCAGAGGCAGGTAGATTTCTGAGTTCTAGGCCAGCCTGGTCTACAAAACTGAGTTCCAGGACAGCCATAGCTATACAGAGAAACACTGTCTCAAAAAAACCAAAAATAAATAAATAAATAAATAAAACAAAAAACATTGACACAACAATCAAAGAAAATGTGAAATGCAAAAATATCATAACCCAAATCATCCAGAAAATCCAGGACACATTGAGAAGACTAAACCTAAGGATAAAAGGTATAGACAAGAAGGAACATTTCCAACTCAAAGGGCCAGTAAATATTTTCAGCAAAATTATAGAAGAAAACTTCCCCAACCTAAAGAAAGAGATGCTCATGAACATATAAGAAGCCTAGAGAACTCCAAAGAGTTTGGACAAGAAAAGAAATATCTTCCATCACATTATAATCAAAACACCAAAATGCTCAAGACAAAGAAAGAATATTAAAAGCAATAAGGGAAAAAGTTCAAGTAACATATAAAGGCAGATCTATCTGAATTACACCTGACTTCTTCCCAAAGATTGAAAACCAGAAGATCCTGGGCACATGTTATACGGACCCTAAAAGAACACAAATGCCAGCCCAGGCTACTATAACCAGCAAAACTGTCAATTATCGATAGATGGAGAAATCAAGGTATTCCATGACAAAACCAAATTTACACAATACCTTTCCATGAATCCAGTCCTTCAAAGGATAATAAAGGGAAAACTCCAACACAAAGAGGGAAACAATGCTCCAGAAAGAACAAGAGAATAATATTTCAATAAACCTAAAGAAGAAACACATGAACAGAATTCCAACTCTAACAACAAAAGTAACAGGAAGCAACATCATTTCCTTAATATCTCTTAAAATCAATGGACTCAATTCCCTAATTAAAAAAAAAAAAAACATAGACTAACAGAAGGGTTATATAAACAGGACCCAACTTTGTGCTGCATACAGGAAACCCACCTAAGGGACAAAGAGACATCACCTTAGAGTAAAAGGCTGGAAAGCAATTTTCCAAGCAAATTGTCCCAAGACACAAGCTGGAGTAGCCATTCTAATATCGAATAAAATCTACTTTCAACCTAAAGTTATTAAAAAAGACAAGGAGGGACACTTCTTACTCATCAAAGGAAAAATTTACCAAATGAACTCTCAATTCTGAACATCTATGCTTCAAAGGCAAGGGCAGACACATTCATTACAGAAACTGTTAAAAATCAAAAAGCACAGATTGCAACTCACGTAGTAAGAGTGAGAGACTTCAACACCCACTCTCATCAATGGACAGATCCTGGAAACAGAAACTAGACAGAGACACAGTGAAACTAATTGGAGTTATGAAACAAATTAATTTAAAAGATATCTATAGAACATTTCATCCAAAAACAAAAGGATATACTTTTTCTCAGCACCTCATGGTACCTTCTCCAAAACTGACCATATAATCAGTCACCGAACAGGCCTCAACAGATACAAAAATATTGAAATAATCCCATGCACTCTATCAGATCACCACAGTCAAAGGCTGATCTTCAATAACAACATAAGTGATAGAAAGTCCACATACACATGTAAGCTGAACAACACTCTACTTAATAATAACTTGGTCAAGGAAGATATAAAGAAAGAAATTAAAGACTTTTTAGAGTTTTATGAAAATGAAGCCACAACATATCCAAATTTATGTGACACAATGTAATCAGTCCTAAGAGGAAAACTCATAGCACTGAGTGACTCCAAGAAAAAACTGGAGCAAACATACACTAACAGCTTGACAGCACACCTAAAATCTTTAAAGTAAAAAGAAGCAAATTCATCAAAGAGGAGTAGAAGGCAGGACATAATCAAATCTGGGATGAAATCAACCAAGTGAAAACAAAAAGAACTATACAAAGAATCAAATAAAGCAGGAGCTGGTTCTTTGAGAAAATCAACAAGATAGATAAAGTCTTAGCCAGACTAGATGGCATAGAGACAGTATCTTAATTATTAAAATCAGAAATGAAAAGGGAGATATAACAACAGAATCTGAGGAAATCCAAAAAATCATAAGATCCTACTACAAAAGCCTATACTCAACATAACTGGAAAGCTTGGATGAAATGGACAATTTTCTAGATGGATACTAGTTACCGAAGTTAAATTAGGATCAGGTTAAAGACCTAAACAGTCCTATATCACCTAAAGAAATAGAAACAGTCATTAATAGTCTCCCTCCCCCCAAAAAGCCCAGGACTAGATGGGTTTAGTGCAGAGTTCTATCAGACCTTCAAAGAAGACCTAATTCTTATACTCAAATTATTCCACAAAATAGAAACAGAAGGTACTCTACCCAATTCATTTTATGAAGGCACAATTACTCTGATACCTAAAGCACACAAAGACCCAATAAAGAAAGAATTTCAGATCAATTTCACTTATGAATATTGATGCAAAAATACTCAATAAATTCTTGCAAACTGAATGCAAGAACACATCAAAATGATCATCCATCATGATCATGTAGNAAACACATGAACAGAATTCCAACTCTAACAACAAAAGTAACAGGAAGCAACATCATTTCCTTAATATCTCTTAAAATCAATGGACTCAATTCCCTAATTAAAAAAAAAAAAAAAACATAGACTAACAGAAGGGTTATATAAACAGGACCCAACTTTGTGCTGCATACAGGAAACCCACCTAAGGGACAAAGAGACATCACCTTAGAGTAAAAGGCTGGAAAGCAATTTTCCAAGCAAATTGTCCCAAGACACAAGCTGGAGTAGCCATTCTAATATCGAATAAAATCTACTTTCAACCTAAAGTTATTAAAAAAGACAAGGAGGGACACTTCTTACTCATCAAAGGAAAAATTTACCAAATGAACTCTCAATTCTGAACATCTATGCTTCAAAGGCAAGGGCAGACACATTCATTACAGAAACTGTTAAAAATCAAAAAGCACAGATTGCAACTCACGTAGTAAGAGTGAGAGACTTCAACACCCACTCTCATCAATGGACAGATCCTGGAAACAGAAACTAGACAGAGACACAGTGAAACTAATTGGAGTTATGAAACAAATTAATTTAAAAGATATCTATAGAACATTTCATCCAAAAACAAAAGGATATACTTTTTCTCAGCACCTCATGGTACCTTCTCCAAAACTGACCATATAATCAGTCACCGAACAGGCCTCAACAGATACAAAAATATTGAAATAATCCCATGCACTCTATCAGATCACCACAGTCAAAGGCTGATCTTCAATAACAACATAAGTGATAGAAAGTCCACATACACATGTAAGCTGAACAACACTCTACTTAATAATAACTTGGTCAAGGAAGATATAAAGAAAGAAATTAAAGACTTTTTAGAGTTTTATGAAAATGAAGCCACAACATATCCAAATTTATGTGACACAATGTAATCAGTCCTAAGAGGAAAACTCATAGCACTGAGTGACTCCAAGAAAAAACTGGAGCAAACATACACTAACAGCTTGACAGCACACCTAAAATCTTTAAAGTAAAAAGAAGCAAATTCATCAAAGAGGAGTAGAAGGCAGGACATAATCAAATCTGGGATGAAATCAACCAAGTGAAAACAAAAAGAACTATACAAAGAATCAAATAAAGCAGGAGCTGGTTCTTTGAGAAAATCAACAAGATAGATAAAGTCTTAGCCAGACTAGATGGCATAGAGACAGTATCTTAATTATTAAAATCAGAAATGAAAAGGGAGATATAACAACAGAATCTGAGGAAATCCAAAAAATCATAAGATCCTACTACAAAAGCCTATACTCAACATAACTGGAAAGCTTGGATGAAATGGACAATTTTCTAGATGGATACTAGTTACCGAAGTTAAATTAGGATCAGGTTAAAGACCTAAACAGTCCTATATCACCTAAAGAAATAGAAACAGTCATTAATAGTCTCCCTCCCCCCAAAAAGCCCAGGACTAGATGGGTTTAGTGCAGAGTTCTATCAGACCTTCAAAGAAGACCTAATTCTTATACTCAAATTATTCCACAAAATAGAAACAGAAGGTACTCTACCCAATTCATTTTATGAAGGCACAATTACTCTGATACCTAAAGCACACAAAGACCCAATAAAGAAAGAATTTCAGATCAATTTCACTTATGAATATTGATGCAAAAATACTCAATAAATTCTTGCAAACTGAATGCAAGAACACATCAAAATGATCATCCATCATGATCATGTAGNCTTCATCCCAGGGATGCAAGGATGGTTCAATATATGGAAATCCATCAATGTAATCCACTATATAAAGAAACTCAAAGACAAAAACTACATGATCATCTCATTAGATGCTGTGAAAGCATTCAACAAAGTCCAACACCCATTCATGATAAAATCGTTGGAAAGATCAGGAATTCAAGGCCCATACCTAAACATCATAAAAGCAATATACAGCAAACCAGTAGCCAACATCAAGATAAATGATGAGAAACTTGAAGCAATCCCACTTAAATCAGGGACTAGACAAGGCTACCCACTCTCCTACCTATTCAATATAGTACTTGATATCCTAGCCAGAGTAATTAGACAACAAAAGGAGATCAAAGGAATACAAATTGGAAAGGAAGAAGTCANAATATCACCATTTGCAGATGATATGATAGTATATTTAAGTGACACCAAAAATTCAACCAGAGAACTCCTAAACCTGAAAAACAACTTTTGTGCAGTAGCTGGATATAAAATTAACTCAAATGAATCAGTGGTCTTTATGTACATAACAGATAAACAAGCTGAGAGAGAAATTAGGGAAACAACAACATTAAAAATAGTCACCAATAATATAAAATACCTTGGTGTGACTCTAACTAAGGAAGTAAAAGATCTGTATGGTGAAAACTTCAAGTCTCTAAAGAAAGATATCAAAGATCTCAGATGATGGAAAGAGCTCCCTTGCTCAAGGAATGGCAGGATTAATATAGTCAAAGTGGCTATCTTGCTGAAAGCATTCTACAGATGCAATACAATTCCCATTAAAATTTAAACTCAATTCTTCACAGAGTTAGAAAGCAATTTGCAAATTCATCTTGAATAACAAATAACCCAGGATAGGGAAAACTACTCTAAACAATAAAACCTACAAAAACTCTACTACAGAGCAATTGTAATAAAAATTGGATGGTACTGGTACAGTGGCAAAGGTAGATCAAGGGAATATAAGTGAAGACCCAGCAATAAACCCACACACCATTGGTCACTTGATCTTTTACAAAGGAGCTAAAACCATCCAGTGGAAAAAAGACATTTTTCAATAAATGGTGATGGCTCAACTGGCAGTTAACATGTAGAAGAATGCAAATTGATCCATTCTTATCTCATTTTACAAAGCTCAAGTACAAGTGGACCAAGGACTTCCACATAAAACAAGAGACACTGAAACATATAGAGGAAAAAGTGGGGAAGAGCCTTGAAAATATGGGTACAGGGGAAAAATTCCTGAACAGAACACCAATGTCTTGTGCTGTAAGTTCAGGAATGGACAATTGAGACGTCATAAAATTGCAAAGCTTCTGTAAGTCAACGAATGCCATCAATAAGATAAAATGGCAACCAACATATTAGAAAAAGATCTTTACCAATCCTAAACCCAATAGAGGGCTAATATCCAATATGTACAAGAACTCAAGAAGTTAGACTCAAGAGAACCAAATAACCCTATTAAAAATGGGGTACAGAGCTAAACAAAGAGTTCTCAACTGAGGAATATCTAATGGCTGGGAAGAACCTAAAAAAAAAAAAGTTCATCATCCATAGTCACCAGGGAAATGCAAATCAAAACAACCCTGGGATTCCATCTCACACCAGTCAAAATGGCTAAGATCAAAAACTCAGGTGACAGCATATGCTGGCCAGGATATGGAGAAAGAGGAACACTCCTCCATTACTTGTGGGTCTATAAGCTTGTACAATCACTCTGAAAATTAGTTTGTTGTTTCCTCAGAAAATTGGACATATTTCTATAGGAGGATCCAGCAATACCACTCCTGGTCATAAACTTAGAAGATGCTCCAACATATAGTTAGGACACATGCTCCACTACGTTCATAGCAGCCTTATTTATAATAGCCAGAAGCTGGAAAGAACCCAGATGTCCCTCAACAGAGAAATGGATACAGAAAATGTGGTACATTTACACAATGGAATGCTACAAAACTATTAAAAACAATGAATTTATGAAATTCTTTAAAAAATGGATATATCTGGAGGATATCATCCTAAGTGAGGTAACCCAATCACAAAAGAACCCACATGATATGTACTCACTGATAATAATTCTTCTTAGAAGGGGGAAAAAATATCCATGGAAGGAGTTACAGAGACAAAGTTCGGAGTAGAGACTGAAGAAATGATCATCCAGAGACTGCCCTACTTGGGGATCTGCCCCATAAACAACCACCAAACTCAGACACTATAGCAGATGCCAGCAAGTGATTGCTGACAGGAGCCTGTTAGAGCTGTCTCTTGAGGGGCTCTGCCAGTGCCTGGCAAATACATAAGTGGATGCTCACATTCATCTATTGGACAGAGCACAAGGTCCCCAATGAAGGATCTAGAGAAAGCACCCAAAGAGCTGAAGGGAGTTGAAGCCCCACAGGAGGAACATCAATATGTACTAACAAGTACCCCCTGAGCTCCTTGGAGCTAAACCACCAATGGAAAAAAAATTCATGGTGGAACTTGTGGCTCTATCTATATATGTAGCAGAAGATGGCCTAGTCGGTCATCAATGGGAGGAGAGGCCCTAGATCCTTTCAAGGTTCTATGCCCCAGTATAGGAAAATACCAGGACCAGAAATGGGAGTCGGTAGGTTGGGGAGCAGGGGGAGGGGGGAGAGGAGAGGGGATAGGAGATTTTCGGAGGGAAAACTAGGAAAGGGTATGACATTTGAAATGTAATTAAAGAAAATATCTACAAATAAATAAATAAATAAATAAATAACATGAAAAAAAATCTACCCCCGAATCCCAACCAGCTCAAGATTTCTATAGTTCCTCTCCACATGGAATAGAGCACAAATGTTATTTCACCTAGCATCTTCTGAGAGTTGCCATCTTTATTGAGCTGGAACACTTGGGGAAGAATTCTCTCTCCTGAAGCATTCACCTCTGGATCTGCCTCTAGCAGACCACCTAAACCTCATCATTTCTCTTCCTCCTCTTCCTTTTCCTCCTCTTTCTTGTTTGTATTTATTTATTTATTTATTTATTTATTTATTTATTTATTTATTTCGGTTTTTCGAGACAGGGTTTCTCTGTGTAGCTCTGGCTGTCCTGAAACGCACTTTGTAGACCAGGCTGGCCTCAAACTCAGAAATCCACCTGCCTCTGCCTCCCGAGTACTGAGATTAAAGGCGTGTGCGACCACTCCTGCTTCTCTTTCTTATTTATTAATTAATTTATTTATTTACATTTAAAATGTCCCCCTTCAACATCCTCCTCTACAACTCCCCCTCCCTTCCCCTTTGTCTCTAAGAGGGTGCTCTACCCCTTACCCATCTACTCCCATCTCACCCCCAATAGTATTGCCCTTCTGGACCAAGCACATACCCCCTCACTGAGACCAGAAAAGGCTACATATAAAGCAAGGGCCACAGACAGGCCAATGTATTTATGTTGTTCGATTGGTAGTTTACTGTCTGGGATCTCTGAGGGGTCCAATTAGTTGATACTTTTGTTCTTCTTATGAGGTTGTAATCCCCTTCAGCTCCTCAGTCCTTCCCCTACCTCTTCCATGGGTTTCCTGAGCTCAGTCCAAGTGGTTGGCTGTAAGTATCTGTGTTGGTCTTAGGTGCTGGTATGGCCTGTAAGAGGACAGCCATGCTAGACTCCTGTCTGCAAGCACATCTTGGCATCAGCCTTAGTGTCATAGTTTGGTGCCTGTGGACAGGATACATCCCAAGTTGGGGCAGTCTCTGGATGGTGTTTCCTTCAGTTTATGCTCCATTTGTGTCCTTGCATTTCCTTTAGATTGTAACAATTCTGTGTCAGAAATTTTGAGATGGTTGGGTGGCCCCATCTCTCAACTTGTGACATATCTATCTACTGGTGGTGGTCTCTTCAGGTTTCATCCCCTCACTGTTGGGCACTTCAGCTAAGGCCTTTCCCCCATTGGGTCCTAGAAGCTTATCACATCCCAGGTATCTGGGACTTTGTAGAGATTCCCTCTTGTCCTCCACCCCCACTGCTGCATATTTGTATTCATTCTGATGGCCCTCTGGGCTTCTCTCCTGTCTACCCCCATACCTGATCATTGCCCCTCTTTCCCACTGCCTTTCCCCTCTCCCTCCCCTCTCCCTCCCTTCCTCTGTCTCATGATTATTTTACTCCCCCTTCTAAGTAGGATTGAAACAGCCACACTTGGGCCTTCCTTCTTTTTAAGATTCAGAGGGTCTGTGAACTGTATCATGGGTATTCTGAACATTTTGGCTAATATCCATTTATCAGTAAATATGTACTGTATATTTCCTTTTGTGTCTGGCTTGCCTCACTTGGGATGATATTTTCTAATTCCATCCATTTGCCTGCAAACTTCATGATGTCCTCATTTTTAATAGCTGATTAATATTACATTGTGTAAATGTACCTTATATTTTTATCCATTCTTTGGTTAAGATCCACATAGGTTGTTTCCAATGTCTAGTTATTACAAATAAAGCTGCTTATGAACACAGTTGAGCCAGTATCCTTTTGGCATGGTATAATATCCTGTTATAAAAGTCAGTTCGGCTGCACTTTTAACAAACACATTTAATAGCTTCAATATTAATCAGTGAATTTGTTTGAAACACTTGAACTTGCTCTGTCCCTAAAAGTTGAAAACAATTGGAGAATCAAAACATGTTTAAAGATTACTGTTCTCTCAATACTCAAATATAACATAAATATTATTGTGTTTTTCTCATCTTTGAAACAGACAAATAAGTTTCTCATAACATGTGCTTAATAAATATATAATCACATATATTTGAATTTAGAGTGATATGAGGAGACATTCAAAAATTATATATTCATTACTGTCTTTCAAGTCATAGTAACCTTAGCTGGAACTGACCATGGAGATGCCTCCCTATTTCTGAGTTTATTCAGTATTGGAAAATGCTATGCAAGCTGCTCAGAAAGAAAAGGCAATCGTCTTACATAGTGATGAACCATATAAATTATGAGACCGACCTACCAGGCAAACTCTAATTATATATGCAAAGGTAGCATATCTGTTATGGGGTAATCAACCACTTATTGGTCAGATTTGAGAACCACTTCCCAGAAGGAAGTGACACTTAGCAAGGTGATAGATCATATTTACTACTTGGAAGGATATTTGTATCACTATTCTTCAGGTTTAGGATACATTGCAGATGAAAAAGAAACACAAAAATTTCAAGACCTGGAAGATAAGAAGGGCTGAAAAGGGGTATTTTTTGAATGATAGGGCCACTATAGTCATGATCATGTAGTAAACAAGGCTGATTAAGACTGTGCCTCTCCCCCTTGGTCTTGCAAACTTTATATGACCCAGCACAAGGCAAGGCCTGGGCCAAGTAGTGGGAGTGGGTGGGTAGGGGAGCAGAGGTGGGGGGAGGGTATAGGAAACTTTCGGGATAGCATTTGAAATGTAAATAAAGAAAATAATAATAATAATAATAATAATAATAATAATAATAATAATAATAATAAAAAAAAAAAAAAAAGACTGTGCCTCTCAACAGCCAAGTGAATCAAAGAGAGTGATACCACTGCCTACAGAACAATTTGTTACTGATGGTTTCTGGGAGGAGGATCAGGTTTCAGCTGTGTCTCCGTGAATGTCCTTGTCAGGCTCCAAAGGACAGTTCCAAATCTATGATCATACTGACTATCTTGGTTAACCACAAAGATTTAAAAAGCAAAAGGGAGATTTGGAGGGAGGACTAGAGGTTGATTGAGGTGTAAATTATGTAAAGACTGGTTGGGTGATCAGCAAAATCAGAAGACATTTTATGCAAAATGCATCTGAATTGTCAAAGTACACATTTATTACATTATTTTAAAAAATATATACATATTTGTCCACATCATAATGAAAACTATTCATTGGATTTCTTCTTTAAATGTGCACATATGAACCAAAAATAAAGTAACATAGTAGTCTTACAGGCTAAATCAAATGACCAGTCTGAATAGAATATCTCACTATGACAGTGATTTCTTCAGTCTTACAATGTATTTTTGTGATATGTTTGTTAGTCATGAGAAGAGTGTTCAGTTCTTCAAACTGAAAACCTCCAAGGCCTTGAGTTATTATTTGAAATCCTCATAGTCATTCAGAAATATGGTTTCTGAGGCCTTGTGGAGATGTTTTAAAGGCATTTTATCTGAACTTTAATACAAATGGAAATATTTTATCATTGATTTGACATTTAAAATACATCATAGCTGGTTATAAAACGTACTGAATTACAGACTTTTCTCTGTCAAAACAATAAATCTTTCCCTAACAAAATCTTTTTGTTTGTTGTAAAAGTGAAGACTAGGTTTATAATGATTTGTATTCTTGTAGAGATAAGCAGAATTTTCTACCTGGATGAGTGTGATTTGGCTTTTGTTTTTCACTAAAATAGAAAATATATCAGGTGCTTGCTAGCTGTAGGTCTTATCACATGTTTTTTTCTTACAGCAATGTAATTTTTATAAGTATCCTAAGTTCTATAACAGATTATAAACAGATCAATTTTGTATTACTGTTTCTGTGATTATTTTGGTATTATCTAAGGGACTCTGCCAACTCATAGATTAAATCATTCTTTCAGATTCCATATATACTGTATCATCTGTCATTGTTTTGATTTTTTTTTTTTATCGTGTATTCTGGGGAAGTGATGCTGGGAGAGAGATTTGCCATTCTTTGCGCAAAATCAGTATGATTTGCTGGTTTTGTTCTGCTTCCGAATTTCTTTCTTCAGTGAGAACATTTGTATTGATATCTTGCTGCACTATGCTGCCTTTCCCTTAAGGTCTTATCAGCAAATTGCCAGTCAGTTACTTCCAAGAGATCATTAGTTAAATTCCTAAAATTGATTTGGCAAGAACTGCATTGACAACAAAGTAAAAAAGTTTCCTTTTCATTACTTAAGACTTCAGATTTATTACTGTGAAATAACAGTTTTAGAAGGATGCACAGACTATCCAGTTTCTCATGTTAGTGTGATAATGAAAACTTGTGGGAATAGCAAGGACATTGAGAACTTTTTAAGTACTTTGTCATTTAAATTCATATATGGCATTCATATGTATCACATATAGTATATATTATCCTTTGACATATGTAGTTCCTATATAATATATACAATTCTCTGATCAAGTCCCCCCTTTCCCTCCTGTCCTTTGCAGTACTACCAAATGCCTTGATATATCACATATAGTATATATTATCCTTTGACATATGTAGTTCTTATATAATATATACAATTCTCTGATCAAGTCCCCCCTTTCCCTCCTGTCCTTTGCAGTACTACCAAATGCCTTGTCCCAGTTTCTGTCCTACTTCCTTGTCTCTTTTGGTGGCCTAATTTGAAGTCACAAGTTATGGTGGTTCGAATGATGATGGTCCTGTAGGCTTACATATACTTGAATGCTTGGTGCTCAGTTGCCTGGTGCCCAGTTGGTGGGCTGCTAAGCAGCATGGCCTTGTTAAAGAAAGTTTGTCACTGGGAGTGGATTTGGGGTTTTCTAAGCTCATGTCATGTCTAGTTTTATTATGTGACTCCAACTTTCAGATCCGATGGGAACTATCACATCTCTGTTCTATAGGACTGCTGCCCTATCCCTGCCATGATGATCTTAATGCTCTAAAAATATAATCAAGCCTCAATTAAATATCTTTCCTTTATATGTTGCTTTAGTCATTGTATCTCTTCACAGCAACAGAAGTGTAATTAAGACACACTTGAAAGATTCACATTCCCTTTGTCACACTGAACAGGCCTCTGCAGAATTCTTGATTATTTTCTGCTGTATTTTTCAGCTAAGAACTTCTTATGTGGATCCTTGTTGGATAGGCTGCATGATGTTCTACTGCAAGAACAGAGACTTTTTGGAAACATATAACCTCTTAAGTTCCACTTCTATTTACACGGAGCACTGTGGTATAGTCAATTAATGATTATTTACTTGAGGCCAAAAGCCTTGATGCTTTCCTGAGAAAACATATTAGTCTGTTCTGAAAGCCCACTGTGCATGCAGCATCTTCTGGATATCACTTGAGGTTGGTGTCTACACATTCTTATCCTAGGATTTGCCATCTCAGTCTGTATTTATATAAGTCACTTCTCTAAGCTATGATATATCAGGTCTCTTTCTGACAGAACCCAATCTATTAGATTAGCATATTTTGAACTTGAGCTTGGAAATAAAAAGTAAAAATACAGTCCACATCATGGTCATTGGCTTCAGAATACCTGGAAAAGAGTTTCAGAATGTCTGTCAAGAAACAACTTAAATCATTTATGTAATTCCATACTTAAGAAAAAAGTAACATGCTTCTCTGTATATAACCCTCCTCTTTGCCTATCTACTCTTGGTCTATGGATTGTAGTTTGATTATTATTTACATAAATGCTAATATCCACTTATAAATAAATACATGTCATATTTGTGTTTTTGGGTCCTGGTTACCTCCCTTACGATGATTTTTTTCTAGTTGTATACAACTACCTCTAAACTTTCAGATTTGCATTTCCACGATGGGTGAAAATGTTGAACATTTCTGTATCTCTCAGTAGTAGAGATTCCTATATTAAGAATTTTCCATTTAGATTAGTATCCCATTTTTAATTTAATCATTAAGTTTTTAATATTTAGTTTCTTGTGGTCCTTCTTTTCTTTCTTTCTTCCTTCCTTCCTTCCTACCTTCCTTCCTTCTTTCTTTCTTTCTTTTTTATTTATTTGGAGTATTAGTCTTCTATCTAATGTGGAGTTGATAAAAATCTTTTCCCACTCTCTAGACTGCCTCTTTATATAGCTGATGGTATCTTTGCCTTTTCAGTTTTATGAGGTTCTATTTATTATTATTATTATTATTATTATTATTATTATTATTATTATTATTATTATTATTATTATTTTAGTGCCTAAAACATTGGGGTTTTCTTTTGCCAATGTGTTCAAAGCAGTTCCCCTTTTGTCTTCTAGCATGTTCAGTATGTCTGGTTTATGCTGAGATCTTCCTTCTTTTTTCTATTTTCTCTGGTATTGAGAAAATTGTATTATTGCTCTATACAAGTTTCTCTTTATATATAGCTAAATTTTGTATACTGAAGTATAAATGCTTTTCAGCTGTTCTTAACATATTTAGAAAAGTGAATTGCCCATGTACTATATGAGTTTTTCTTATTAGAATTCCATTATTAACTTACTTTTCAGCCCTTACTTGTTTTCAAGCCTGTGTAATCACAGGTCTTTTAACTTTCCCTCAAACAATTATTTTTCCTTTTTAAAAAATTTTATTTAATCTCTCTTTTTTTTTTACCATCCAGATTTTATACCCCTCAAATTCTACCCTCTGACTGTTCCTCATCCCATATCTCATTCCACCCCTACACCCTCTCTACAAGGATATCCTTACCACCCCCTCCTACCCCCCCACCATACCAGACCTCCCCACTCTCTGGGGCTTCTAGTCTCTAGAGGGCTAGGTGCATCTTCTCTGACTGATTCCAGACCAGGCAGTCCGCTGCTGTATTTGTGTTGGGGGCCTCATATCAGCTAGTGTACACTGCCAAGTCTGTGGCTCTGTGCCTGAGAGATCTCAGGGGTCCAGATTAGTTGAGATTGCTGGTCCTCCTACAGGGTTGCCCTCCTCCTCAGTTTCTTCCATCTTTTCCATTATTCAACCACAGGGGTCTTCAGCTTCTGTCTACTGGTTGGGTGTAAACATCTGCATCTGACTCTTTCAGCTGCTTGTTGGATATTTCAGAGGGTAGTCATGATAGGCCCCTTTTTGTGAGCACTCCATAGCTTCAGTTTTATTGTTAGGCCTTGAGGCCTCACCTTGAGCTGGTTCCCAATTTGAGTGTGTCAGTGGACCTCCTTTTCCTCAGGTTCTTCTCTATTTTTGTCCATGCAGTTCTTTCAATCAGGAGCAATACTGGGTCAGAGTTTTTGACTGTGGGATGGCAACCCCTTCCCTCAGTTGGTACCCTCTCTTTCTGCTGGAGGTGGGATCTTTAATCCACTTGAACATGAGTTTTGCGCAGGGTGATAGTTACTTATTTGCATTCTTATATGTACAGATATCCAGTATTGAAAATGCTTTTTATTTTCCAATGTGTATTTTTTTGGCTTTGGTTTTATATATAAAAAATAAGTATCTGTATGTGTGTGAATTTTAGTTATGGCTTCAATTTGATACCATTGATCAATGTGTATTTTATACCAATACCATTGCTTTTTTATTACTATAGCTCTGTACTACAACTCAAAATCAGGAATGGTGTTCCCTGGGAAGCAAAAAATAAAATAGAATAGATTCTTTAAATTCCTCTGGTAGCAGGTGTTAATGGATGCAGAGACCCACAGACATTAGACAGAGAGAGTCTAAATTGGAAGTCTCCATGGTGTCCATTTCCTTGAGATCAAGGAGCTCAATTGAAGAGGGGGGAAAAAGATTGTAAGAGTGAGAAGGGACGGAGGATACCAGGAGAACATGGTCCAACAAATGAACTAAGCAGGGCTCATATGGGTTCAGAGAGACTGAAACAGCAATCTTGGGGCATGTATAGGTCAGTCTACACCATGCCCTCCCCTGTATGTGTGTGTGTGTGTGTGTGTGTGTGTGTGTGTGTGTGTGTGTGTGTGTGTGTGTGTGTGTGTGGTGTGTTTCCTAACGGTGGTAACAAGTGTATCTCTTTTCATCTATTCTTGACACTTTCCCTTCTTTTGGTTTGCCTTGGCCAGCCTTTATTTGAAGGCTTATCTTATTGTTTTTTTGGTGTGTGTGTGTGTGTGTTTCTGTTCTGCTGTAATATCTTGGAGGCCTGCTCTTTCCTGAAGGAAGATGAAAGTGGAATAAAGACAGGTAGGGGTTATCTAGGAGCAGTGGATGGAGAAGAATTTATAGTTGCAATGTACTGTATGAGAGAAGAATTTATTTTCAGTTAAAAATGAAAAAAATATTATCAACAAATCATAACAAAACAAGTAGTTATGAAGATGAGCTAACTGTTTGCTTATAAAGGAAGTTTTTCCCATTGTACTAGCTTCAACCTAGTTGAGACTGACATACTTCAGATATATGCCTCTGCATTGTTTGGTACAACTTTCTTCTTTATGCTAAGCAGTAACTTCTGAAAAGTTTCACTGCAAAGAGAAAATTATACTTAATCTGTTGTCATTTCAGAGCTAGGGGAGGGTTTAATGATAAGATACATCACTCCAGTCATTTCTAGACAAACAAACTTAAACTTGTGGGACTAATCATGGAGATTTGTCACACACACACACACACACACACACACACACACACACACACACCAAAAAACAAAAAACAAAATTTGCAAATTCACTTAAATCTTGAACTCTGAGACCTCATATGAAGGTCATTCCTCAATGCTGCAGGTAATATTTGAATTGCAAAACAATATGTTTCTTGAGTGTTTAGTTTAACTATGTGTCTTCACAAAAATGTGATCACTGCTCTATCAGGAGGTGTTATTTATCATTCTAAAGTCCACAAATATAAACTGATTTTTCTATTTATCTTGATTGAGGAGAAAGAAATACCTTAAAATTCATATATGCAGCAAAATGCAGTAGAAACTATTAATAACTTTCCTAATTTCACTTTAAAATTTCTATCCACTATGAAATTCTTCATAGTATTAGCTCTAAAATAGAATGGGCAATGTTTTTCATACAAAAAGTTTATATTTTAAGTACTTAGAAGGAATAAATTTCAAATCTTATGTAATGCTTATATTACCATAAAGGTTTAGAGGAAGCTGTGGTTAGGAATTATGCTAGACATGTGCTGTCAATTTAACATGAGTGCTCATCTTTCTGTAACCAGATTTTATTAAGTCCAGTCCCTCAAGAGGAGAAATTCATCTTGTCACAGAAATTTCTTACTTCGAGAAGCATCCACTGTCCTTTGTACTTTCCTTCTTTTCTGTTATGTATCTATGTATCTATCATTCTCTATCTATCTATCATCTATCTATTTTTCTACCTATCTTTTCTCTTTATGCATCATATATATATATATATATATATAATATATATATATATATATATATACATATATTCACTCATTCTCTCCACAATATCTAGACTAATTCAGAATTCATTGTTATTTTTCTTAAAATGTTATATTTAGATCTTCCTTCTGAACCCCAGCAGAGGTCACTGAGTGCTCCGGAGTACACTCCATGTTGCAGGTCCTCAGAATCACTTCAGGATCACAGTGAGTGATAGGGTCTTGTGCCAGCAGGAACAGGGATAAAGGAACCCAATGGACCAGAGGTTCGGTTCCATTCTGGTCAGGGCCACCCCCACCATCTTTCTTCTGAACCCCAGCACAGGCCTCTGAATGCTATGAAGTACTACCCACACCGAAGATCCTCGGGATCACCTCAGGACCTCAGGATCACCTAGGGTTCACAGGAGGCAAAGCAGAGACCCAGACCCCTGGGCACCTTCCTTGCAAGAGGAGAGCTTGCCTTCATACAGTACTCTGACCATTGGGACTAAGGTGAGAGTTGGATTCCCAGGAATGCTTACGGGGGCTAACAGAATCACAGGAGGATCAAGCTCTAGCGAGAGGCAGTATGAACATTAACACCAGAGATTTCTAGATGGTGAAAGGCAATTGTAAGAATTTTAAAGAAACCAAGAACACTGGGCATCATCAGAACCCAGTATGCCCACCACAGCAAGTCCTGGATACCCCAACACACCCGAAAAGCAAGATGTGGATTTAAAATTATATCTCATGATGGTGGTAGAAGATTTTTTTTGAGGTTTCAAGCATTTTTAATGATTATATTCAGTAGAGTAACATTTATTTTAAAAATAATTAGCCCAATAAATTACAACATTTTAAACAATGTTTCACAAATAAGCATATACCTAAGTGTCCAATAAATACAGTAGATTTTGTCCCTAAAGAAAGGGCCTTATATTTTGTGTTAAGAACTGGAAATACAGTTAGACTGACCTTTCAGTGGCAGAAGAGGGGCAAGAATGGAGAAATGGGGCTGAGGAAATGGCTCAGTGGTTAGAGCTTGCCAAACAAGCCTGGGCACCAGACCTGAGACTCCCCAGACCTTATGTAAATATTGGGTGGGCTGGCAGCCTCCCCATGATTGCTGCAGAAGCTAGATAGCCAGACTAGACAGATAAGGTAAACTGACCTCAACAAGGTAGAGTGTGATGAAGCAAGACTCTCAACACCAACCTCAGGTCTCCATGCACATTTGAACACACATGCAAGTGTCCCCAGAACTCATGTGTACCCATTAACATGAAAACATGCATGCATGCATGTACACTATACATGCACATAAGAAAACGAAGAAAGACCTAGGAAAAAATGGAGGGGGGTATCAATGGAGGGAAGGAGGAGGGAGGGGAGAAGTGGGGGCGGGAGGAAAGGAAAGGAGAATTGAAATAGCTGCCACAGATGAGGATGTGGCTCTTGTCACCAGCTGAGTGATCAAAGCCACCACTGAGGTCCCTATCTTATAAAAACTGAAGGGCAGGTGAAGGGATAGGCTCAGATGGGGATTGGGAGAAGGCCACACCCAGCACATGGGTCACAGGCTGGAGAGAGTATAACTTGTTACAGGAAAGACACAATTCAGCATCTGAGGGACTCCAGGACCCTGAGGCCTTTCCTGGATGAGCCCTTGCCTGTTTGTATTGCAGAAGTGCTCTGGGGCTCTGTCTGCACCTGGGCTCCATGAGGATGTCCTGGGAAGTCACACTTCCATCCCACAAGTCCCACTTCCAAGGCACCTAAGCTCTCTGAGCCCCTGGTCCCTCCTCTGAGCAGACACCCACTGACATTGCTAAGGCAGATAATCCACATTTGGAGTTTGTCTGGAGAACAGATGAGATCATGCATGACTAGCTCAGTGCCTGAGATAAGTAGAGTTCCATGTCTACTATTTTTTACAAAATCACGGTACTAGATAGAAGGATGGAGCAGGGTGGAATGTGCCCCATGTACCATTAAGCTGCATTTATGTATCATTCTGAAAGAAATAAAGATTCCAGGAAGAAAACAGAGTCTATCTCTGGGATTGAGGTGTGGTAGAAGATTTTAAGAGGGGCATTAATATCTCACTTAAAGAAATACAGGAGAACACTGCTAAACAGGTAGAAACCCTTAAAGAGGAAGCACAAAAATCCCTCAAGGAATTTCAGAACACTGCTAAACCGGTAGAAGACCTTAGAGAGGAAACACAAAAATCCAAGGAATTATAGGAGAATACTACTAAACAAGTTGAAGTCCTTAAAGAACTACAGGCAAACACTGCTAAACAGGTAGAAGAAACACAAAAATCCCTTAAAGAATTACAGGAAAACACAACCAAACAGGGGATGGAATTGAACAAAACCATCCAGGATCTGAAAATGGAAGTAGAAACAATAAAGAAATCACAAAGGGAGACAACTCTGGAGATAG
>NC_034598.1:2211336-2212802 GCF_900095145.1 Mus pahari | reverse complement strand
AACAGAAACTAAACAGAGACACATGGACACTAATAGAAGTTATGAAGCAACTGGATTTAACAGATATCAACAGAACATTTTATCCTAAAACAAAAGGATATACTTTCTTCTCAGTACCTCATGGTACCTCCTCCAAAACTGACCGTATAATCAGTCACAATGCAGGCCTTCACATATACAAAAATATTGAAATTATCCCATGCATCCTATCAGATCACCACAGACAAAGGCTGATCTTCAATAACGGGATAAGTAATAGACAGCCAACACTCACATGGAAACTGTACAGCACTCTACTGAATGATAACTTGGCCAAGGAAGAAATAAAGAAAGAAATTAAAGACTTTTTAGAGATTAATGAAAATGAATCCAAAACATACCCAAACTTATGGGACACAGTGAAAGCAGTTCTAAGAGGAAAACTCATAGGTCTAGTGCTGCCAAAAAGAAACTAGAGAGAAAATACACTAGCAGTCTGACAGTACACCTAGAATCTCTTGAACAAAAGGAAGCAAATTCACCCAAGAGGAGTAGAAGGCAGGAAATAATCAAACTTAGGGCTGATATCAACCAAGTGGAAACAAAAAGAGCTGTTCAAAGAATCAACCAAACCAGGAGCTGGTTCTTTGAGAAAATCAACAAGAGATAAACCCTTAGCCAGACTAAGTAGAGGGCACAGGAATAGTATTCTAATTAACAAAATCAGAAATGAAAAAGGAGACATAACAACGGATCCTGAGGAAATCCAAAACATCATCAGATCCTACTACAAAAGGCTATACTAAAAAAAAAAAAAAAAAAAAAAAACCCAAAAATACTGGAACACCTGGATGAAATGGACAATTTCCTAAACACATAGCAGGTATCAAAGTTAAGCCAGGATCAGATTAATGATCTTAACAGTTCCATTTCCCCTAAGGTAATAGAAACAGTCATTAATAGTCTCCCAACCATAAAAAGCCCAGGACCAGATGGGTTTAGTGCAGAATTCTATCAGACCTTCAAAGAAGACATAATTCCAACTCTCCTCAAACTATTCCACAACACAGAAACAGAGGGTACTCTACCCAATTCATTCTATGAAGTCACAATTCCTCTGATACCTAAACCATACAAAGATCCAACAAAGAAAAAGAACTTCAGACCAATTTCCCTTAGGAATATCAATGCAAAAATACTCAATAAAATCTTCACAAACTGAATCCAAGAACATATCAAAATGATCATCCATCATGACCAAGTAGGCTTCATCCCAGGGATGCAGGGATAGTATAATATACAGAAATCTATCAATGTAATCTACTATATAAACAAACTCAAAGACAAAACCCACATGATCATTTTGTTAGATGCTGAGAAAGCATTTGACAAAATTCAACACCCATTCATGATAAAAGTAATGGAAAGATCAGGAATTCAAGGACCATTACCTAAACATAATAAAAGCAATCTACAGCAAACCAGTA
>NC_034598.1:2188317-2209626 GCF_900095145.1 Mus pahari | reverse complement strand
GCATGGATACTTCATTCCTCCCTAAATAAGGGAATAAAATACCCATGGAAGGAGTTGCAGAGACAAAGTTTGGAGGTAAGACGAAAGGATGGATGATCCAGAGACTGCCCCACCCAGGGGTCCATCCCATAATCAGCCACCAAACGCAGACACTATTCCATATGCCAGCAAGATTTTGCTTAAAGGACCCTGATATAGCAGTCCCCTGTGAGGCTTTGCCAGTCCCTGGCACATACAGAAGTGGATGCTCACAGTCATCTATAGGATGGAACACAGGGCCTCCAATGGCGGAGCTAGAGAAATTACCCAATAAAGTGAATGGGTCTACAACCCTATTGGTTGAACAATAATATGAACTAATCAGTACCCCCAGAGCTTGTGTCTGTAGCTGCATTTGTAGCAGAAGATGGCCTAGTTGGCCATCATTGGGAAGAGAGGCCCCTTGGTCTTCCAAACTTTGTATGCCCCATACAGGGGATGGCCAGAGCCAAGAAGTGGGAGTGAGTGGATAGGGGAGCAAGGCAGGGGGAGGGTATAGGGGACTTTTGGGATAGCATTTGAAATGTAAATGAAGAAAATATCTAATAAATAATTTTTAAAAAAGTGTTATATTTAGATTATGTTACAGCAATAATAAATAATATGAGATTTTAATATTAAATCCTAGCTAAAGAAAACTTAGAAACTTTTGTGTGTTTAGTTTCCAAATGCAATTTAGATTAAAATGATAATATATAATCATTTGCTACAAATGTACAGTTTAAGAGAGACTGTCAGAAATGTTAGAATCTGTGGGCATAATGAATTAGAGCCTTTTTACATAGAGTTTACATTTTTTGATTGGCAACAACTCAGATAACTCTTTGGTCTTCTTCTATTCTTTTATGAAACCTAAATTAATTATACCTAGTATATAATACATCTTCTCATGATATCACAATCATGAACATTGATCTCAGAGTAAATATTGGAAAGGTTTGTAAACAGAAGCTAAATGAAAAAACAAAGTAGCTAATATTCTTTCTCATAACCTAGTTTCCAGTATTGTAATATTTATTGGCACCTCTAACAATACATGTAACTTTAGGTACTGAGGTATTTCATCAACTATTTTAGAAACAAACTTTAAAAAAAAATATTCATTTATTTCATTTGATGTTTGTGTTTGGGTGTATGTATATACATTGCATGCTTACAGAAAATCATGACAGTAAGATGATACATTACATCCTATGGAACTGAAGTTATAGATAATCATGAGCTGCAATGTAGGTGTGAGAACCTAAACTTGAATCCTCTATAAGTGCAGTGATAATTCTTAAGCAATGGGCCATCTTTCCATCTCCTAAGGACCAAGTTTGACTAGTAGATTACAAATAGGCTGCCTATCACAGTTCTACAAAGAAGGACATTAGAGTGATTTAATAATATAGAGCAAAGGTAGTTTTAGACAACTAAATAGTTCTAGTAGGCAGATACCACTTCTGTTACTGATGATACACCTGTGAAAAAGATTTGATAATTTTCCCATCATGCTTCAGCTGTCACAGTAGCCAATCTGTGATCTGCTGACAAGCTTCTCCCAAACTTCAGCTCTCTGATTTCAGCAGTCTCTGAACTGTACTGTAGGCAAAGCACATAAGTGGCACTGTCGATCATTCTTATATGTAAACATGGCTGACTCACCTCACCTTGTTAGCCATCAGATACTATTTCCCTGTACAATGTTTCCTCTTTTCCTGTGCTAGATTAAAATGTTGACTGGACATCCTCAAATCTAATATTCTGTTTCCTTGAACTGACAAAGCATTTACACAACAGACTATGCCAAAACCTCAGATATTTAACCATTCCATTGAATAATGAAGCTATCAGAAGTAAAAAGCATGATATCACCAATAATTTCTGTTTAAATATTTTCTATATGCTGATGATTTGTTTATTTAGTGAAGTCTCATCAGTCTAAATGACTCACTGAAGACCATAAACATAATGAATGCTACTTTTCTCAAAGGTGAACATGAACAGGGCAAGGCAATTATTACCCCCACTCTTTTGTTAGAAATGGGACCTTATTGATCTTAAAGTATTTATATTGATTTAAAATTATTCAGAAATAAACCATTTATTTTCACTGCATTCATTTTCCACTGAAAAAACTTGCATCTGATAAAGCACGATGAACAAGTGAATGAATAGAATCATGATTAACACTCAGATGGAAGTGACTGCAGGTAGGCACATACCTCACAATAACAGCTTTATAGAAAATGGATCATAACTGCTCACAGTAAAAATGTGTAAAGTATATTTCTGAATTTCAGAGACAACTGATAGGGTATATAGTGTATCTCAAAACCTTGATAAAAATAACTTGTGCATCTAGACACTTTTCCATAGTGTACAAAAGGACTGAGGCATAACTGCTGTGTGCTGATCTTCATTCTGACACATTTTGTAGAGGTCATTTGGAACTTTTGCACACTTGAGAACACAGTATATAAACCTCGTTGCATTTTCAGTATTTTATTTGTTAAATTTTAATGATAAAAGCTTCAAGACATAGGATTAGTTTCTATCCATACTAGCTAAACTCAGTTATAGTAATAGAGACTCAATAATAGGCAGGTAGTAGATTTTCTACTGATTCTCCTTGTCATGCACCCTGATTTTTATCCATAGACCTTGTCTGACTCAGTTTATTTCCCTGTTCCTAGGATAAATTCCCACAAAAATCCATTCATAGTAGGAAAGGGCTTATCTGGTTTATGAGTTACTGTCCACCCTCAAGAAAAAAAAGTAGGGAAGGTATTAAGGAATAACCTGAATGAAAGGTATCATGTAGAGAATATGGGAGAATACTGCTTACTAGTTGGTTCATTCAGCCTCCCCAAACCCGTTTTTTTTACAGTTTAAAGATAGCATAGCAGTCTGAGTACTTACACAGCAATCCATGATTATTAAAAGGTGTGCAAACATGGCCACTGGTCAATCAATTGGAGGCAATTACCCAGTTGAGGGTCTCTCTTCCCAAATGTCAAGCTGACTGTCAAACTTAACAATCAGAAGTCAACTTTTTGTCAACTCAACACACAAACTCTTATTTGTTAAACCACAGCCTTTCTTTATCTTCAATGTCTCATGTTAATGTCATATACACAACAGTTCAACTATTAGAGTCCAATAATCTTTAAAAATTCAACACATAAAAAACCCAAGTATTTTTAAAAAGTTAATCTTTATACTACAAGCTAATGTGAAATCTAAAATAAGTCACATTTTCATGCTAGTTAGCATCTTTTTAAACTTGACACTAACAAGAAACATCTGCAAAGAGGTTGTTTCAATTAAGAAAATATGCCTCTATCAGATTGGCCTGTATATATGATTGACATGGGAGGGTTCAGGCTACTATGGGCATTCCCGCCCTTGGATAGGTAGTCATGAAATGTATAAGAGATCTACCTGCATAAAAGAGCAATCCAGCACACAACTTTTGCAATGGTTTCTAACCTTTATACTGATTGATTTCTTGTCTGATTTCCCTAAATGATTGGAACATAAGTCCAATAAACTATCTCCTCCTCAATTTTTGCATAGTTGACTTTTTATTATGGCAACAGGAACCAAACTAGCACAATACTCTTTATTCCAAGATGGAATAAAGGTGCAATTACAGTCACATCAAAGAACATCTAAATATAACAGATTAATATCTGGTACTCAGTTTTCTGTACTTGAAGGGTTTCATATCTCCAGCTCTCCTATCCACAGTATACACAGCTTGTCTTATAGGTTAGAGTCAGCACTGACCCAAAGCTGCTGCTGTACTTGCCACATGCCTCTCAACCATGACATCCCCAATATCCTGGGGAGTAGGATGGTTTTTTCAAATCCTGCTTTAATAATGGTTCTCAAATGTTTTAACCCAACTTCTAGCCCACCTTCCAAAGATAGAGGAGAAAAGGTGGTAAATAAGACAAGGAGATATGGACCTATTTATTAGTAGTTCTTTGGGACAATTTCAATCTCTGTTTGTCAGGATACCAGCGGTCTAGTTAAAAAGTGTCATCCAACATGAATCAGCATGATCCAGCACAAATTATCAGGCTTCTGTTGAATTGCAATAAGTCAGTAGGAGTGAACAGGACCAGCTGGAATTCCAGGAGTTCTCTGCCATGCCTCTCTCAAAGAAATGAATACCAACAAGGTGTTGCACCGCTAGCAAAGCAAGCACCCCATTACTGTCCATTGAATCCTATTTATTCTCTTTCTAAACATCACCTGTCCTACTGGTGGATCTTTTCTCAGCAAAACATCACTTAAATCTGCATCACATGACACACACAGAAACTTCTACATCACTGGGATACATTTAAGCTCAGGATGTATTTCAGGAATTCTTTGCCTTGTCCTCTCATGCTTTCTCTCCAAACAGAATTGGAGATAAGCAAACATAGAAACTGCATGTTTCCATGGAAGTTGCATTAGCCTATGATAAAATCCATGAGGATATTTTCAGGGCAAGTATAAGAGTTACTGATTTAGGGCTATGATAGCTTTGAGAGTTCTAAACACTCAATGCGTTTTGTGCTTCATTGTTCTAAAAAACTCCCATAGTATTCCCATTGAGCAAGTCTTCAAGCCCTTAAAAGTAATACTGCACACCCAGTACCAATTTCTGCTTTTGTTTGCTTTGGTGTTGGTGTGACAAACATGGATGCAAGTCCAGTTCTTATCTTCATATTTTCTGATTTTTTTTAATAGGTAGAAAACATCTTCAACTTCTCAAAAGATTTATTGTCAGCATTTGAACGGCTGGAGATATGCTACTTACACTTGAGCAGTAAATGCACTTCTGAACAGGAAATGATGCACTACATTTGAGCTAATTAGCATAGTTCTTATGGTCCATTTTATTTCTTTACTTATGTCTTCCCCACTGTATATCAGTGCATTCTGATCTTAAATGATAGGCATAACAATCCTGTCAAGATTCTTAGCAGTTATATGGTAGAAAACTACTATATTTTTGCAAACTTGAAAAACATGATATAATATTTTACAAAAAAATTTAAAAAACCCATGGAAGGGGATGAACACATGGCTCCTGTCATTTTAAGATCATGTCCTGCTTTTGCAAAGGACTTACATGTGGTTACCAGCATGCATATCAGACAGCTCACATACACCTTTAACTCCAGTTTTAGGATATCTGACACATTATTTTGACTTCTTTCCTTGAGCATCAGCAAGCATCATGTACATAAAGAGAAGCACACACATGCACACACAAACACACACACATATATACTCATAAAAAATAAACATCTTTCAAATGTGTAAGTAGGAAAAAGTCAAGATATAGATTTATCGAATCTTTTGAAAAGGCACACATATATGTACATACATACACATACACATATACATATATATGTCAACTAGCAACAATAAATTTTTTGATAGTATTCTTTGTCAAACTAGTGATAAACTGATACTACCAAATAAATAAATGTGTTCAGTATTTATTAAAACACCAGAAAAATGACTAAGGTTGAACAAATCATATTTTTAAATTGGTAAAATAAAAAAATCTGTTGCGTTGAATTTTAAAGTTATTTGAAAGAAAATTGTCACCTTTAGCTAGCATTAAATACTCTAAAATTGCTTTCTTAAGCTATTTGTAACATGATACTAATCAAAATTGAAATAAAATATGGAGAATCTAGTTAATACTGTTTTGACAAAAAAAGAGAAAGTACTTTGAAAGTAATCTGGACAGCTATACATAAAATTTCCTGTATTAGATCTTTAGAAAATAAGAAAAACTATATTTTCTTTTCTACTTTCTATACTTTCTAATTTTGTACAAGTGTGAATTATTTATTTAATAATAGAAATTTGAAATATTTCAAATCACAAAAGCAGTTGTCCTTGTAATGCTATGAACTTCATATATATATATATATATATATATATATATATATACATATACATGCAATAAATTTAATATATTGAAATCATAAAAGGTAGAGAGAGCAAATGATAGCTTTAGTGTGCCTTAAAAGTATTTTGGTTGCTATAAATTAAGGAAAGCTAACATATTTTATAAGACACTACTGAAAATGGCATAATTTATATTTTATTTTATAAAACTGCAGGAAATACAAATTCACTGTGGTCTGAACACTTCTTAGTACTATTTTAACTGTCCAGATATTTTTCACAAATGAGTAAAGGATTGCTGGTACAAGCAGAGCTACTTCAGATTTCCTGGTCATTTCATATGCTCTTCTTGTGACATATAAACTGACTGTTTACTTGGCTTCCTTCCTAGAATTATATGAACAATGCACGGTCACAGGTTGTTGTTTTCATCAAGACAAACCATGCTTACCTGTTGTTTTATTCTCCCCATTTTGGCACAACATACTTTTGGAAATGATGGCTATGATTCATATTTATTATTGTTGTTATCATGATTATTGATCACTAATTAAAGCCAACTATTTTCCAAGCTTTTCTGCTTCCATCATTGATCTTCCTAGGAAAATTATTTCAATGAAGCAATATTTTACGTAGATGTTTAATATGTAGTTATCATGACATGTATGTTGTCCAACCATTTTTATTTTATATTTATTGTCACTATTAAACCTGACTTTTTAGTGAATTGATTTGTAGATAATTTTAAATCTGTAATAATTTGTAAAACCTAAGTAAAATATTTTGGATTCAAAACTAAGTGTTTAAACTTGACAATATGATCTAGTTTGCTAACAATAGTAAACTTTATTTCATATTGTACACTGATAAGTTACTAAAATCAAAGCTCAAGATTATGACAATCTCTGATAATGCAAATACAATTGAAAACACTTGTGCTTACTTTATAGAATATGAAAATTTGCTGAACAATGATGCTAAATTATTTAGCACTGGAACCATCCTGTCATAAAATCACTTGATAATTAAAAAAAAAGAAAAGAATTCCTACCTCATACCTTTCTTGAAAAAATTCAGTCCCCATTTTCAAAAGTATTTCTGAGAGTGGATGTGATATTTAAACTTAGTGCAGTAAAGGAGAATTTTTACCAGGGTTGCATTAACATTACAAGTCTTTATGGATGCTACAGAGCAAAGCTGGGACTGAGGAAAGGGGACACAGAGAAAATTCAGGACTGAGTAGGAGCTGGAGAAGTTGCTGAGCCTCCCCAGCTCTGGGACTGCTCACGTGTTTAAAACTGGATTCCTGTACCAAGCAGAAAATCTTTTGCTGCTTTCTTAGACTCGTCATAATCCCACTCCTGTAATATGCAAACATGCAAACCACATAGGAGTCAGGCTTGATCATTTTATTCCAGTCTTATTTAATTTTCCTTGTATGAACTGAAAATAAAATTTCAGGCAGCATTAAAATTAACTTGCAATGTCAAAGGGTTATACTGACAATTTAATAATTAAGGAGTAGATTTACAGTTTGATCTTCTCAGCCTCCCTGTTGCACAAATATATACTATCAATCTTAGGCTGTCCTTTTGATATTACCACAGTACTGGAGTCAAGGAAATGACTCTCGTGGGATGCTTGAAATGTGAAAGAAACCCATCTAACAGCTAATAGGGAATGTGCATGCAGGGTATCAGGAGCAAGAATGTCCTCTCTGCCTGCTCCATATACTCCTTATCTTTTCTCAGACACACCCAACAACTTCATGGCATTCCCAGAAGCCTCTACAATGCTGTACAGAAGAATCGTTTGTTGATATATAGTTAGCAAAAACACTTAAATTCTGTTTCTTAATAGATTATCAAGAAAAAGGAGATAATTTGTCATCACATGGTCCAGGTAAACTAAAATATTTACTCGAAAATAATAGTCCCTTTGTTTTGAGAGATATAAAAATGGCTGCTTTTTACTTTCACCTTATGTGTCAACCTTAGGATTTCATCATGAGACACTGATGTCTTTCAAATGCAACATTCATGAAAATGTGAAGCTGATTTCACAGGCATGGCCCATGTTCATGCTAGTGCACATCCAGGCCATGGGGTTCCTCAAAATTAACAATTCACGGTCATTGTGCACTTATGATCTCAGTTGCTTCTCATTCTGGTAAGCACATCAAAGCTGTGGTTCTCTGAATGTGCTTGTCTGTGGCTCTTAGCATGTGCTACTACTCCAGCTGTTTTTGCTTTGCGACCTGATTGAACTAAAATGTTCAGCTGCTGTCCTGTCATTTGACAGTGGGCTGAGTTTGTAGTAAGTCACTGATAGAGTCCTAGCCTAGCATCCACATCACTCTGGGTTCCACTGCAAAACATAAAATGGGGTGATATCCCATGGAAGATTTGGCCCTGGAAGTAGCCCTGGACTTGGTCACTAAATGGATATTTAAGTCAATTGTGAACAGTCCTTACTAATGGCCTTTTCTTTACTAGACATAAACAATTACCTGGGCTTTGGTTATCTAGTAATTTCTGCTTGAGTATTGTATGTAGCTAGTGATCAGACAAAAGACTTTCAATGCTTCCTTCTTAATAGTATTACTTTTGTTCAATGGATAATTTAATATTAAGTCATCTCAACCTCTTGGATTTTTACACGTGAGAAGCTCCTAAAGCCCATTGGTTTTTGTCATTCTTCACATGTTTTATGTGGCATTTAGATTTTAGAAGGCCTTTGATAGGCTTTGTTTCTAGGCAACTATGTTGTGCCTTAGCATAGGGCATTTCTTTGAAACTTTCAACAGTGAGCTGGTCCTTCAGATTCATAATGAGTGTTCAGGGGACTTGAACAAGATCATGTTACTCTTGCTGAACCAGACTCAGAATTTTTCCAGCAGTGATGGTCTGTAGAATCTCCGTAAGTTTCTTTATGCATAAGAAGCACCTACTCCAGATGCAGCTTGCAGATATATCTGTTAGTGCCAGCTAAAGATATATGAGGAAATTTGTCCCTAGTTTTAATCCTTTCTAAGATATAGAGCCAGATGTTTCAACTACACTGCACTTCAGTATTGATCCCTAGAGAACAATGTGTTACTTTGATGTTCAGCCAAGGATAATTATGACAAAATTGTTTATGGTTGAATCTCACTTTCAAATACAGAAAACTGTGAACATTAAATGAATATTGTTAAAGAAATCGTGGTATATATAAACTATGGAAATTGGATTGTATTGTTTGTATACTAGTATTAGTGTTAAAATAGAAAATAAGAGTCAGGCGTGGTGGTGCACGCCTTTAATCCCAGAACTCAAGAGGCAGAGGCAGGCGGNTTTCTGAGTTCGAAGCCAGCCTGGTCTACAAAGTGAGTTCCAGGACAGCCAGGGCTATACAGAGAAATCCTGTCTCGAAAAGAAACAAAAAATGAAAAAAAGGAAAAAAGAAAATAAACTGCATATAATTATAATTCAAACAAAATTCTGTACACATGTCCATATATACTTGATATGTACTAATGAATTAATGAGACAACCCAGATGAATAAACAAGGCTATGTTAAAGGATGTAATCTGTGACCTGTTAGAGCAATGTGTTTAATAATCTCAAGAAATCTATGCTTTGTTAGTACAAACAAAGAATTTGTCTCCACTTGGAACAGTTTATGTAGCATAATTTTCTCTGTCCAATCACATTAAATATTAATAGATCAAGAAGCCTGTGATTGGTCAGGGAAAAAGGAGGTGGAGCAAAGAGTGGCAGAGATGGGGACAGAGGAGACAGATAGAGGAGCAGGAAGGAAGATAGAGCAGGAAGAAGACGATCTAGAATCTACGTGGCTTTAAATAGCCTCAAGTAGCTGTGAATATCCTCAGGTAGAGGATAGAATAATAGGAATAGCTTCTCTAATCTAGGAGGGCAGTTTGTACCATTATCAATTGGCTCTGAAATTATTGTTTGGGAATCTTGTGAATTTAGAATTTATTGTTATATAAATCTGACTGGTTAATTAAAATCTTCTAGGATTTTCATTAATTAGGATACTGGAATTTGGGACCGCCAACCACAAGGTGTTTATGGCTGAGAAGGTACAGAGGTTATGAGACAAGTGGCCAAAGGCAGAGATGATGAAAACACAGCCAGGGCAGAGTAGCTGGGTGTAGCGCAGGAACTTGCTGTTCTTTTTAATATTTTCCACAAGTTTCAACAATGAAAGTAAAATACATTTATTGCTAAGTTAAGACAATAGGCATGAACTAAAAACTCCTCTCTAAACGTAAGAACACTACATATTGGGTTATGGGGGTGCTCGAGGCATGTGTTTTCATTTAAATTTTTGTATTATGGATAGACTTGACCATTTAATTTTGATAAATGAAAATTATTTGGACAGTTTATAATTTTTACATCAGCATGAAATGAAAATAAAATGATTTTAGCCATTACATATTTCAAAAATTTATTTGCATTATTTTTATATTATAAGTTGCATCAGTTTCCCCTTCCCTTTCCTGTATCCAAACCCTATCATACAGCCCTTAAATCTCTTTGAAAGTCTGTTTTACATTAATTTTTATCATATATGTACACACACACACACACACACACACGTATCCTGCTCAATCTGTGTAACATTACTTGTATGAATATTTTCAGTGCTGACCACTTGGTATTGGATAACCAATTAGTATGCGCTTCCCTAGGGAAGACTGTTTCTCCCACTCTTAGTATTCCTTACTTGCTTGTAGCTCTGTATGGATAAAACCTCATGGACATCTGTGTTCATATGTCTACTACTGTTTTTCAGCTCATATTTAGGTAATCATATTGGCACAGTGTTTACAAATGTATTTTCTTACATTACTAAGAGACATAGCCTCACAGCAAACATTTTGATCATCTTGCTCTTATAATCACTCAGCTCCCTTCTATGTCCCTAAAGTTGATATAGAAATGCCTCAAAAAATTTCTGCCATCTGTGAATCAAAATGTAGTAATGAAACAGAAATATTTGAAGCCATTACTACTAAATAGTCATGTATCAGGAAATGAAATATATAAATATAATATTCATTGTTGACTTTTATAGGTAATATAATTTTAGTAGTGTCTTCAAAGGAATTCCCCCAAGAAGCTTAACTGAAACTAGAAAACTCATTGTCAACAGGAACTCCAAATGAGTACAAAGGAAAAGGAGAAAGCCAGCCGATCCTCAGTACTCCTCCTACTTCCTGACTGAGGACATGGTATGACCTAGTGATCCATGATCCTGACACCAGAATGGGGTGTGTACCTTATTAAGTTGTGAACCACAAGATATCTGTTTTTCTTTTGAAGGTCTATAGTGCTCTTACAATCAACTGGCAAGGTGCTTTCCTACAACTCTTACTAGGGTTTTATCTTCTAATCTGGATATCTGAGAGAGGCATTATCGAATCATATAGAGTAACTATATTTTCTGTGTCTCTGTCTCTCCATCTGTATCTGTCTGTCTCTGTGTGTCTCTGCCTTTGTATGTCTCTCTTGTGTCTCTTTTTCATCTCTCCATATCTATCTACCAATCTATCTATCTATCTATCTATCTATCTATCTATCTATCTATCTATCTATCATCTATCTATCCATCTATCTATTATTTACTATTTTATTTATAAATAACCATAGCTTCTAAAATAGGTTTCTTCATGGAATTTTAAAACATCCTAACCCCATCCCTTCCTCTGTCATGTTTTCCCATCCCTTTCTCAGTTAAACCTCTATCCTCTCATTACAGCCCTTTGCCTCTTCATACAACCTTTGTTCTACTACTTCCTTCCCTTAAAAACCTTACCCTTTCCTGGTGTTCCATTTCAATTTCCCAGGCTTTACAAAAATATGAAGATTCAAAGCTAGTGTCCACATTAGTTTGGGTGATTACATTCAATATGCATTTTCCTCTTTCCAGCTATGTATCTACAGATTATATAATTCTATTTTGTTTCACAGCTGAATAAATTTGCCTTGTTTATGTATGGTCCATTTTCATTATTTATTCACCAGGTTATTGACATTCTTTTTTACTTCCTAGCTATAGCAATTAGAGCAGCGAACATAGATGACCAGGCTATTTATTTATGAATATTTATTTATTGTAAATAAAGAGTTCCTTGTACATATGTCCAGGAATAGAATAGTTGCCATGTGTTAGGTCTATTGCTAGATTTTTGAGGAAATTCTACAGTGATTTCTGTAACAACAGTACCAATTTTTATCTAAAAGTTAATGAGGATGTTGCTCAAATATCCCCTCCAGAATTTGTTTTCAATTATTTTCTTAGTATATGTCATTTTGACTAGAGTAAGGGGAACTATCATTTAATTTCCTTGCCTCTGATAGTAAGGGATGCTCATAACAGTTAAAAAAAAAAGTCATTATTTTTAGAATTTTCACTCCCTCAGGGACTTTGATGCTTTAAAGTGAACAGTTTGCCTTCATGGTGCTTACTTTTTTAAGGTTTTATTACTATCATCATTATCATCACCGTCACCACCACCACCAACATCCTAGCCTTAGATGGATAGCAGGCAAAGACTCTTTCCACATTTTCCAGGTCACCTCTACATTCCCTATAGAAGATTTTTGGTTCTGTGGTCTTATTTGTCGATTGCTGGTCATATTTTAAGCACAGTCATCTCAAATTATACCATCTATACGGTATTTAGTAACATAAATTTAAAAAAATAACTAAATGAGGAATAATTACACATAGCTATGAATTATAAAAGTATTTAACTTAACCAGTTTATTCAAATAAATAGATAAAAATATTGAAATATATATAAAATACTAAGAAACTACAGGAAAATACTAAAAGAATACTAAAAAGGGAGTTTTCTCCTTGAAAAGATAAAGTTAATGGAATTTTGATTGATTTTAGTTTTGACATAATTTGTAGAATTTTTAGAATATGTGTTCATTCTTGTTTGTGAAATTGATAAATTTGAAATAAAAAAGGCTAATCCATTTTAATTTTTTTATGAATAAAATAAAGTAGCACAGTGAGTAGTGAGTAATAAGAACATGTATAAAATATGTATATTTGTAAGAACAAGTACAGAAACATGGAAGCAGATTTTATATATATATATATGTATATATGTATATATGTATATATATGTATATATGTGTGTGTGTATGTATTTCTATTTGTATGAATTTGTGTTTTGTGTAATTGTAGGTACCTTTGTGATGATATTTTTGTTCTTATATCCAAAAGCATAATAATTCTGTAAATATATAATATCCTTCTTAGTATGCTTTTCAATTTTTTTAAAAATTACGTTATATCATCTCTTCCCTTTACTCCCACCAACCTTTTCCATGTACCCACCTCAATCTTTCAAATGTATGAGGGTTTTTTGTTTTGTTTTGTTTTGTTTTTTTGGTTTTTCAAGACAGGGTTTCTCTGTATAGCCCTGGCTGTCCTGGAACTCACTTTGTAGACCAGGCTGGCCTCGAACTCAGAAATCTGCCTACCTCTGTCTCCCAAGTGCTGGTATTAAAGGTGTACACTACCACCACCCCATTCAAATGTATGAGTTTTTAATTATTATTGTTCCATATGTTTATATTAAAATATATAAATGCTGAATCCATGTAATTTTGTTGCTTTGTATATGATATCAGAAACAATCACTTGGAATTAGATAATCAATTAGTTGTCTAACCCTAGTAATAACTAATCCTTTCTCAGCATTCCTTATTTAGCGGTATAGACAGACAGCCACATTGTTGAGGTGTCATGTGTGCAGCTTCCCTATCATTTTTAGAAGACATGACAAAAAACAAAATAAAACAAAACCCAACCAAACAAAATCTATTCACACATAGAAAAAGAAATATAGAAATCTGAAATAAATATAAGTGTCTAAATCTCTCCTATATTTTGGCATTCATGGCAATAACAGCATGAATACTGGGCATCAAATTCAGTCCATTTCTTAAGGGTCTTGTCACACACCTGTTCTCAAAGCACATAGGGGACTGAGGCATCGATGAGTTTGTGGCAAACCTGAGCTATATAGTAAGTTCCAGACAAGTTGTGCCACAATATCCCTCTCAATAAACTAAGAAAAATATGAATTTGGTATATAGTTTAGTGTTAGAGTACATGCCTATTATAACCCTATGTTTGATTTCTAACTAAAACCAAGTTGATTTTCAATTTGTTTTATCTCCTATGTTTCTATAGTGTGAATTATTTGCAAAAATAAAGTATGTTTCTCTTCTAAAATTTAAAAATGTTATTTTTTCAAGTGTAATAATTTTGACTATAATTGTAGTGGTTGTCATCTAAATGATCTGGAAGCCACTTCAGATAATATATAGTCAGTACAATGACTGTAAAAAAAAAAAAAAAGCCATGCTTGAAGCCCTTGAAAAATGACGTATTGTCCCACTGCTACACACCTCTGTTCAATTTCCTGACCCTTTCTATTTCTACCCTGTCTTCTCTCACATCTGATACTGTCCCCACATTCCCTCCCCCTCCCCCCTCTCCTCTCCCTTCTAAGTCCCTTCCTCCCTCTACCACCCAGGATCATTTGGCTCCCCCTTCTAAGTCAGACTGGAGCATTCATACTTTGGTCTTCCTTCTTCTAGAGCTTCACAAGGTCTGTGAGTTGTATAGTGGATATCTGAGCTTCTTTCCTAATATCCACTTATCTGTGAGTCTGGGCCAGGGTACCAGAGGTTTTCCATTGAGATCTATGGCCAGGCATGGTGCAAGGAAGAGTTCCAGCAAAGGGAAGTGAGTGCAGAAAAAGAGACAAAGTCTCTGACATGCCTTCCAGGTCGCTCTGTAACTCCGAGCAGCTGTGTACTGAGTTGGGTCTGGCTGGACCAACAAGAAGCCTACTATCCAGTGAGGAGTGCGGTAGGACTTCAGGTGGCTCTTCAGGAGAGAAGATCTCTTCCCAAGTGTTACAGCTCTTGGAACAAAAGACCCAGTAATAGAGTAGTTCTCCTACACCTTTAATTCCCTGGATAGGATTTATATACAGTTTTGGGGGTGATTCAGGGTTCATCAGAAGGTATCCCTTATTGGTTTGGACTGAGAACCTGGGGGAAACCTTATTTGCATGTGGGAAGGCTTGATGCTGCTCCTACATGACTGATAGCCACACACTTCTCCTGTGGGGGCTGTGGAGGCTGTGGGGGCTATGGGGGCTGTGGGGCTGTAAGGGCTGAGGGGGCTGTGGAGGATGTGGAGGCTGAGGGGGTTGTGGGGGCTGTGGGGGCAGTAACTTCAACAGGAACCAGGGGTCCATGAGACATGATCAAATGCCTTCTGTCCCATGTAGGTGGAAATCACCACCCACTGGGTCCCCGGGGTTCAAGACCTATGCTTGTCTGGAGACCAGGTTGTCTGTATGCAGCCCATTATCCCACAAGTGATTACAAATCATGTGTGTTCTTTTGTGACTGGGTAACCTCACTCAAGATATTTTCTAGTTTCATCCATTTGCCTGTGAGTTTCATAAAGTCATTGTTTTTAATAGCTGAGTAATACTCCATTGTTTTAATGTACCATATTTTCTGTATATATTCCTGTGTTGAGGGACATCTGCTGCGTAACCACCATAATGTCCCAGATGCCAAGAAACCAAGAGGCTCCTAGGACCCAATGGAGAAGACATTAGCTGAAATACTTAACAAAGGTGAGATAGAACCTGTAGAGATCATATCCAGAGGTCAGACATGGCCCCTGGTTGAGGGATTGGGCCACCCACTCATCTCAAGAATATTAATCCAGAATTACTCCTGTCAAAAGGAAGCATTTGGTCCTGTGAAGGCTTGATGCTCCAACACAGGAGAATGCTAGGGAGCTGAGGCAGGAGTGGGTGGATAGATAGGGGAGCACCCTCATAGAAACTTGTCTTAGTCCTGTAGGGACAGAGAGTGCAGCAGGGACTTAAGGAAAGGCTGTCCAGACACTGCCCTACCTGGGGATTCATCCCATATGCGAACACAAAACCCAGACACTATTGCTGATACCAAAAAGTGCTTGCTGACAGAAGCCTGATATAGCTATCTCCTGAGAGGCTCTACTAGACCCTGATCAATAGGGGTGTGGATGCTTACAGCCAACCTTCAGAATGCACAAGGGCCCCAATGGAGGAGTTAGGTGAAAGACTGAAGGACCTGAAAGGGTTTACATCCTTATAGGAAGAACAACAATATCAACCACCAGACCCCCTAGACCTTCCAGGGACTAAACCATCAACCAAAGAATACACATTTAAGGACTCATGGCTCCAGCTGCATTTGTAGCCGAGGATGACCTCATCTGGCATCCATGGTACAGGAGACATTTGGTCCTGTGAAGGCTCAATGCTCCAACACAGGAGAATGCTAGGGAGCTGAGGAAGGAGTGGGTGGATAGATAGGGGAGCACCCTCATAGAAACTTGGGGGAGGGGGAAGAGGTAGTGAGTTTGAGGAGTAGAAACTGGGAAAAGGGATAATATCTGAAATGTAAATAAATAAAATAACCACTTTTTAAGAAAAGTCTTATTGTAACAAATGGATCTGAAAGTAGTCAAAATACTAGGCTTGTAAAGCTAACGAATTGTTCTTAAAGATAGAGATTTTTTTTTTCATTTTAAATGCAAAATTTGTTTAACCTCAAATATAGGAAACTCAAGTATCTCTAGATTTGTTTGTAATCTCTATGGCATTTTAGTGACTTAACACAAAATAAATACCTTATTGCTTGTCTGTTTGTTTTACTGTTTGATGATCTCTGTTATTAATGAAAATTGAGGTTTGCTAACCAAGGTGTCCCTTAGGAAGAAAAGAGAATCCCTCTGATTGTTTCCTTAAGAGGCACAATATTTTCCTGCTTTCAGCAAGTGATGCTTCTCATTTTCCACTCCCTTCTAGCTTCTACAGAAAAGTTCTCTATTTACAAAGAATGTGATAGTTGCCAGAAGGCAAATATAAAATATCACAACTACTGAAATTGAGCTAAAACATTAATCTTTTCACCTTTTCTCCTGATAATAAAACTGTATATAGATTTTGCCTTTCTACCTGCATTTTACATCCCAGACCCTCATGTAGCACTATTCTAAACTACTCACTATTTTTCCTTTACCTAATCTTTTTACTTGCTAAGTAACCATAATAAAGTACTTCAAGCATGCCCTTAAAAATACATCAAGTGGAACATTAGAAAAGACAATGAACACCGTCAATGTCCATCCAACTGCTACTTAGCCTCATTTGCCTTTCATAGGCAAATCTTTGTAAGTGAAATGTGTATTGCTTCCAGGGACTTGATCTATTTTATTTCATTCTCATCTGATTTGAAAAGAATATATCATTAGGTTTCCTTCGCATTTTATCACTATTGTGACTGAATTTTTTAAGTTTTATATTGTTAACCCATGTCTTCATCCCTACATATTTCATATTGTCACTTAATTGATATAATATGACCTCCTAAGTTCTGTTTCTTTCCAGACACATATCTGTCTTCTCATGTGTCCTTGAAAACTCATGTTCCACTTTCAATCCATCAAAATGGAGGTTTTTTAAGATAAAAAGAACAAAAATAAAACAAAACAAAGCAAAACAAAAACAAAACAAAACAAAACAAAAACAAACACAACAATCAAAAAATCCTCTCCTACCATTTCCTCTGCTACCATTTGATAAATGAACCAATGCATAGGGTTTACAGTTCACCTTTATGCAAGGATTTCATAGTATAAACCCAAGCTCCATCTCTCCTTCAAGCATCACACCAAAGCATTCAATGACATTTGTGCAAGTTCTAAGGGCTATCTCAATTTGAATATACATTAAACTTGTCCAGACTAAGCCTTCATACTTCCCACTGTGCTTGAGTCTGAACCCTGTGCCATTCCCAACAACACTGATAACACCAGCTTTGCTAGGTGAAACAGGGATCATTGAGGCATATCCTCAGTGTTCTACTTTACCTTAGCCATCTATTGCATTACACAATGTCTTACTTCACTTGATAAGTAGTTCTCGAATGCAATTAGTTCCCTGTGTCTCCAACACTGTAGCAATAGTGAAAACTGTAATAACTATCATATGAAGCAGAGAAGCTTTTAATTCCTGGGCCAGCACAAGCCACTTTATGTTGGATATCCACAAAGCAGACTGAGTTTTTTTTTCTTAAAACATAAAAGTAGTTACTTCACACATATGCTTAAAAGTATTCTAAGACCCAAATTTAAAAAAAAAAAAAGCCTATAATATAGTTTTGCTTTGTAACTGAACTCCCTACACCTCCATTCTTATATCACAATGAAGAGCTGATTTCCATTATAATTATTATCATGCTAAGCATTTGATTTACAATTAAGAACAATTATCAATTCTACAAAGTGTGATAGCACATTTGATGTTGCTGACTGCATCTGAAGCATCATGTAGGAATAACAGGCTTGGAAGTAGTATGTGATAATGAATAAATAGAGGAACAACCACAAAAGACAGTTAAGTGATTGATAATTACAGGGATTGATTCACAAGAATGAAAATGAGTGCTCAGTATTGTATCTGATATCATGTTCTGAGTGAACTTGACACAACTTGGTTTCTATAGTGTGTCTCCACTCCCACTATTTTAATTGTGTCATATTACATTAAATTAGGTTATTCTTTCAAAAATGTAGCAATTATGTTTTTAAAGCATGATTTAGTGGTGGACTGAAGAGTCTCTCTGATAATCATCTGTAATTATTGAAGGCATGCAAATACCAACTGAAGATAAAACATGCCTGATAGAAAGTTCAGAAATTAACAAAAAAGAAAGTAAAAAGAAAGGCTTGGAAATCTCTCTCTCTCTCTCTCTCTCTCTCTCTCTCTCTCTCTCTCTCTCTCTGTATTGAAAATAAATTCTTCTCACATACAATGAATTCTGATCATAACTTCCTCTCCCTCTGCTTCTCACAACCCCCCACCACACACCTCCTCTGTCAAAGATGGTCTCTCCACTTCCTCTCTGAAAAGAGCAGGCCTCAAAGAGACAAAAAATGAAAACAACAAAGCAAAATACAGTAAAATAGGACAAAAGCCCTCACAACAACCTTGGATACTGCAACCCAACAGGAGGAATGGAGTCCAAGAGCAAGCAAAGGTGTCAGATACATAACTTTTCCTACAGTTAGTAGACCCACAAAAACATCAAGTAAAGAATCACAACACACAGGCAGAGGATGAGGAGCAGACTCATCCAGGCCCTGTAGTTGATACTTCAAGCTCAGTGAGTCCATTTGAGTCCTGTTTAGTAGATGTGGTGGGTCATATTCTCCTGATGTCCTCTATCTCCTCTGACTCATACAATCTTTCCTCCCCATTTTGTGTGGGGTTCCCAGATCTCTGATGGGATGGTCCCAAAGGAGGCCTCTGATTTAGATTCTTTCTCTGAACAAGGTCTGGATGTGGCTCTCTATGCCCTCTGGTATTGGAGGAAACCTCTTTGATGATAACAGGAGAAAAAAATGACCTATGACTATAGCACAATGTCATTAGGAATCATTCCATTGATTTTTTTCAAGTTGTGATTTTCTTCTACTCTATGTCTCTGGGATATTAGTTTTCCAATCAAGCATAAAATCTGTACCACTGAGTTTTAGGATGAATAAATTTCCATGTCTGTTATGCAGAATGATAATGATAATATTGAGGCTGTTCTAAACATAGTGGAACACGTGCCACTGTGGCATGATGGGGCATCAAAGGGAGAAGAAATGTCCTATAGTGGGGAGTGGGAATTTGTAGAGTCCCCTTCTAGTAGAAAGACAGGACATCAAGAAAGGGATGGGGATGCCATCCCACAGTCAAAAACTCTGAACTAATATTGTTTTTGTCTGAAAGAACTGCAGAGTCAAAAATGGAGAAGAGCCTGAGGAAAAGGAGGTCCGGCAACTGACACAAATTGGGATCCAGCTCAAGGGGAGGCCACAAAACCCGACACTACTACTGAGACTATAGAGTACCTACAAACAGGTGCCTGGCATGACTGACTTCCAGGAGGTCCAAGAAGCAGCTGACTTAAGACAGATGTAGATATTTACACCCAACCATTGTACAGAAGCTGCTGACTACTCTGGTAGAACTAGGGAAAAACTGGAAGAAGCTGAGGGGGATGGTGACCTTGTATAAAGACCAGCAGTCATAACTAACCTGGAACCCCAATATTGCTCAGACACTGAGCCACCCACCAGGCAGTATATACCACCTGATATGAAGCCCCTCACACAGATATAGCAGAGACTGCCAGGTCTTGACTCAGCCAGAGAAGACGCATCTAACCCTCAAGGGACTTGAGGTCCTAGGGAGTGTGGAGGTCTGGTGGGGTAGGGATAGGGGGTAGGGACATCCTCTTGTAGACAGGACAAGGGGGAAGAGGTTTGGGATGGAAAACAGTCAAAGGGCAGATTGGGACAGAGATAAAGACTGGACTGTTTAAAAGAAGATTAAAGAATAAAAGGAACGGATAATATTGAGGGCATGTCATAAACACTGAAAATAAAATAATATTAGAAATCTAGCAATGTAGCATAATTCAGTTTCATATGTTCCAGTTATGATTTTCCTATCATATTTACACTTGTAACTACTATAGCTACTATTTGACTATTGAGTTACAGATTGAGTTTATCTTTTAAACATCTTTATACTGAAGAGTTAGATGCATAAGATGAGAAAAGTATTTTATTAATGGAATAGTAAAGAGCATAAGCAAATTTTGATTCCAGAGGCAGAAAAAAATGTGCCAAAGTTACTTTGACTTTTTATATGTGAATTTCATACCAATCAGCATATGAATATTCTTGAATTTACTGTGCATATATTTTTCACTTGATTTGCCATATTGACTTTAAAGTGTTACCTGTTTGAATAGAAAACTGCTACTCTGTATTTAGATGATCTGTCATATTTAGTGTGGAAATGAAATAGGAAGCATTATCTTCCCTTGAGCCACCAAATCACATTGCCCAAACTCTCAAGTGTGGTCAGGTGGTCAAGTTTAGACCAATGGAATGTAAAAAACATGGTGTGTGGTATATCCCACCATTTTAAGAAGAAAGCACTGGGGTTTTTTGTTGTTGTTGTTGTTCTGTTTTGTTTTTGTTTTGTTTGTTTGTTTGTTTTTTCCTGTTCTCCACTCTTCAGGGTTAAAGAGGAAAATATAAACATTTTTTTGCAGCCTTCTGTGAGTGTGATAGAGTTGACTTTCTAGCCATAAATATCTTTATATTGTAGAACTGGCTATTTCCTACCTACTCACCTCTCTCTCTCTCTCTCTCTCTCTCTCTCTCTCTCTCTCTCTCTCTCTCTC
>NC_034598.1:2185915-2187927 GCF_900095145.1 Mus pahari | reverse complement strand
TGTGTGTGTGTGTGTGTGTATGTATTTATATATATGAAGGTTTTTTTCTGTTTGCATATATATAAACCTGCATGTACAAGTGTAGATGTATGTGTAGTATATATGTGTATGTTTGAGTGCACGTATATGTGATGTACATATATGTGTGTGTGTCTATGTGTGTGTGCATGTGTATGTTTATGTATATGTGAAAAAATATATATATGTGTATATGTGATGTGTGTATGCAATGTGTGTGTATATGCATGTGTGAATATGTGCTTATGTATAACAATAATTCAGTATAACTCACCAATATTTATAACTCAAAGAGATTAAAATATAGAAAGTTTCAGTTAACCTTTGTGCTTGAATTACTGCCAGAACATTTTTGAAAGATGATTTTAGATGCCAAATGTAAGGATTTGTTTTCCCCCAAACTTCAGAAGATGCAAGCTTTCTTCTCTAGTTTCAACTACATTTCAAACTTTAAAACAATGCTCTTACCTCGGTTGCCTTTGGAGTTAAATATTTAATTGTAAACTAGATTCATCACTCTATTTGAAGTTTTCATGTAGGGCTGTATTTTTGCCTAAAATGTTTGCAAATTGAAAAAGAATGACAAATTGCGGTCATGAAAACATCCTAATTTTGTGTCAATATAAATTAATTCTTCAACCATAGTGGTAGGTTTAGTAACAATAATAGAATACTTCACATAAAAATATATGAAACAGTGAGTGTATGACAAGCCCATACCTCAAACTGACTTTCCTTTGTAATTCGTTTAACTCTCATTTTTTTCTGAAGTAGGGAGTTGTTATGTGTTCCTCTATGTGGAGTGCTTCGTTGATGTCATTCTGTGGTATTTGGAGGCCTCTGTGACATTATCAAGTGGATTGACATTTTAAATGTTTGCTGTGCTCACTGGTCACTAATTCAACAAAGGTTAACCACAAACTCATTTCACTGTGACACAGCAAGTAATGTGGTCTGTTTAATCGCAGCCAATGTACTGAGATCAAAAGGCACTGAGTTGTTAAACTCCTCACACTGTTGCCCAACAGATGTACCTGGAGGGGTCCATAAAGGAAGAGAATAAGCAGTGAGGGAAGTACTTAGGTTGTTAGCTTTCCCATTAAGTCACCCATAACAAAAAGAGAGATTCCGAGTACCCTCGGCTTCCATATCTCCAGTCAGTTCTTTATTAGTCTAGCTCAATACAGGCCTTCCAGAAATTGACACATTTTTAAATTCTTTAAATCAAAGTTTCACTTCCTGTTTTGGTCAGAGTTCACAATCCAAATAACTTCAAATGGTCCAAAGTATAAATCATTTCACATTTTTATTGTCATAACTTTTGGAGAAGTTGCTCAAAAATGAATTTCAGGATTAGAAGAGTTTTGGTAACTCTGGATGCTGATTTCTTAGTTCATAGTTTATTTACTGAGTTAGTGGTGACAAACATTAACATATCAATGAAAGAAATGACCATTTAAATGTTTATCATATATATCCAATAGTAAATTTATGTTTTTAATAGTTAATTACATAACAGCTGTGTTTCAAATTTTATATATATGCCACCACGCCATTGGAAGAATTACTTTCCAAGTTGTTTGTCCCTCTCTCTCTCTCTCTCTCTCTCTCTCTCTCTCTCTCTCTCTCTCTCTCTCCTCTCTCTCTTTTTCTCTCTCTGTGTGTGTGTGTGTGTGTGTGTGTGTGCCACAAAGGTTATTTTAATCTATATTTTAAATTGTAGATAGTTTCTTTTCTCATACAATGTATTCCAATTACATTTTGACTGCCTTCCACTCCTCCCTCCCAGCCTCCCCTCTCCTAATGATCCCTTCCTCAGATTCATTTCAGAAAAGAGCAGGCCACCAAGAGACAAGAAACAAACGAAAACAAAAAAAAAAAAAACAAAAAAAAAAAAAAAAAATACAAGAAGACAGGTTAAAATTCTCATATGAAAGTTAAACAAGGCAACTCAATAGAAGTAAAAGAATTTCAAGAGCAGGGAGAAGAGACAG
>NC_034598.1:2183392-2185040 GCF_900095145.1 Mus pahari | reverse complement strand
TTTTTTTTTTTTTCGACAAAGGGTTTCTCTGTATAGCCCTGGCTGTCCTGGAACTCACTTTGCAGACCAGGCTGGCCTCAAACTCAGAAATCCACCTGCCTTCCAAGTTCTGGGATTAATGGCGTGCACCACCACCGCCCGCCCGGCAACCTCTCTATTTTCAATGATCCATGTGGATTGGCAATGTGTCTTTGGCAATGGGGCCTGATCTAAATTTTTTAGAGAGCAACACCCTGTTATAATATTTGCTTGGGTTGGTTGGGGGTCTCCACAGAAACCCATGGCCAACAACGCTACTGAATGTTATCCAGGCTGAGGCATTCCAAGTTTATTTCCACCGTGGCTGTACAATTTTGCATTCCCACCATCAATGGAGGATAACCTGTCTTATATATGAATAGTACTATTACATGGGCTGTGCAAGGCACTCTTCTCATTTCTTGACCTATTATGACATGAACTTCTATACTCTTCCTGCTATCATGGATTGACCTCTGACCCTCTTAACAAATTAAATCTTTTCTTCATTAGTACTATGTCAGTGAAGTGGCATTCCTGGTTGTCAACTTGACTATATCTGGAAAGAACTATAATCCAGAATTGGAAGGCACACCAGTGATCCTAATCTGGAGGCTGGGAGATATAAGTTTCTGAATTGGATCTTGGCATAATGGCTATGAATTCCAGAAGATTAAGACAGGTAAATCTCTAAATTCAAGGTCATCTGGGATTAAAAGTGTGGTGGCATACACCTGTAATCTGGGCTACACTCTCTGCTAGAAACTTACATAAGGACATTCAAAGAAGGAATATTTATTCTCTCTCTTCTTTGCCTGCTTGCCTTGTAGGACTGACCAACTACTAGATCCTTCAACTTCCATCCACAATTGCTGCCTACCATTGTTGGGAGCTGGACTACAAATTGTAAGTCATCAACAAATTCTTTTACTATTTAGAGACTACCCATAAGTTCTGTTACTCTAGAGAACTCTGACTAGTCAGCAATGTAAATGATAGCTAATAAAAACAGCAGGCACACATATAACTCCTGACAAATTCAAGACTGTTTGTTCAAGCCTTTCTTTGGAAGTTTATAATATCAATATCAATTATAGACAATGTTCCAATGCTAAAGGTGAGTTTCAACTCATTGCACATTTATGAGGTTAGAAAAAAAAATTGAAACTTTCATTAAGGATAAATTAAGGGAGCTTGTGAGATTGCTCAGTGTGTAAAGTTTCTTGATGCTAATTTGGGGACCTGCATGATGTAAGGAGAACAAAGAGCCATCTACTGAATGTAGTCCTATGATCTCTACGTGGATATGTAAAATAAAGTAATAAATATAATAAAAATTAAAAAGAAATTATTAAGGTAGTCCAACTAAGTCACAATTTAGCTGTATGAATATAATCATCACAGTTGAAAAATACTAATATCAGTGTTTTAGAATTTAATAATATTTTTACTCAATCTTATGGTTGTTGTCATTACTTTGTGGTTACAGACAAATCCCTTGTAATAGCCTATTATTTCTAATTTTTTTTTTTTTTGTTTTTTTCGAGACAGGGTTTCTCTGTGTAGCCCTGGCTGTCCTGGAACTCACTCTGTAGACCAGGCTGGCCTCGAACTCAGAAATCCACCTGCC
>NC_034598.1:2167610-2183347 GCF_900095145.1 Mus pahari | reverse complement strand
GTGCGCCACCACGCCCGGCTTATTTCTAATTTTGACAAAGAAGAAACAAACATGTGGAAGAAAACATAACATGCATACACATGAGACAACAGCTATAGCGGTGTGTGTTTTCATGAACAAACCTTTCAATTTTTATTATGGAAAATCTACTTTACATCATATCTCCATCACCATTTTCCTTTGGGATTTCTATCACAATTCACTGTTTTAATAAGTATGTGCCAGGTAAAGGGTAAATAGGGTAGGAAAGAAAGGAAAAAATTCAGAGAAATAAAATAAGTCTATATTCAAAGAGCATGAAAGAAAAATAGTCTTGTAGCCATATGCAATGTAAGAAATTTTTTTCTTAATTTAAATTTATATATTTACATCTCAAATATTAACCTCCTTTTCAACCTACTCTCACAGATTCTCTCCCTTCATCCCTCCTTCCCTTCTTCTCTAAGAGGGTGGGGTCCCCTGTATATCCCCCAACACTGGCACATCAAGTCTTTGCCAGATTAGCCACATCCTTTCCTCCTAAGGCCAGATAAGGCAACCCCATTGGGGAACAAATACCACAGTCAGTTAGGGAGAGCCTAAACTGCAGTTGTTTGGAACCCACATACCGACATATGTTCCTAGAGGCCTCTTTCTAGCTCCTGTATATTCTTTGATTGGTGGCTTAGTCTCTGAGTGTTTCCAGGAGTCTACATCAGTTGACTCTGTTGATCTTCCTGTATTGTTCCCATCCCCTTTGGAGCCTTCAATCCTTCCCCTCATTCCTAAGAGTCCCTGAAGTGGAAATTTCTCTTGTGTCATGTGTTGTAGACTCATGTGGCATTTTGCTGAGGCAATACCCATCAAAGAACACATGAAGTTTGGACTGAATATAAATAAGTCTCAATGAACAAAGACAGGCACTTGCATAACTAGCCTTGCAATGCTTCCTTGTTCTTAGTTCTCCCTGGTTTGCACTTCCTTGAGAGAAGCACAGCAGAGAATTGAACCTAGCATCATGGCTGATTCTGGTAGCACCTGATGACTCCCAAAAATTTGGCAGAGGCCTAGCTGTTTCTGTTGCATCATGCCACTGCTGCTGATTTGTGGGTAGTACCTTGACATTACTGAATTGGACTTCTGGCATACTGACAGAGATTGCAATCATGTGAAATAACTACTTTGAAAGAGGTCTACATCCCCTTGTCCTATTTACCATCTTTTCTCCCCTACCTTTGGATAATGGACTAGAAGAGGGGTCAAAACATTTGAGAACCTTTATTGAAAGTAGTTTTTTAAAAATCTAAACCTACAAGTCCTAGACCTCCATCCAATGTTTGTCAGTGTGTATCTGCATCTTCTCAGACAGCAATTATGCTGAGGGAGTATTTATTGGTGTTTGATCCTATTGTAGGTATTTAGAAGACATTCCTGAATAAAATTGATCCCTTTCCTTATGGAGTTTCTCTAGCAGAGAAATACTGAGAAGGTTCTAGGTCAAAGGATATGACAAAAATGGTAGAGATACTTGGTCGTGAAGGATTTATGTAAAGTTAAATTTAGTAGTGATACTTGTTGTCTTATTGTGCATGTGATACCAAATAAACTTGAAAACAAATATCAATGAAAAGTTTATTATTTTTGAAGTTAGAAAATGTGAAACATCAGCTTTATGTGAGCAACAACACTTCAAGGAAAGGAATGCATTTCACATTTTTACTAGAATATTGCCCATGGGTTGGAGCTTTGGAATTATAAGAATGCCACTATTAATAACGAATACCAAAAGCAAACTTTTACTATTTCAGACTCGATTCTAAGTCTTCACTCAATAACATACAATTCTTCCCAGAGGAATCTGCGCTACAGAGGTATTAAGAAGGGCTGGTTAGATAGGGAGCAGGGTTGATGTATGTACAGGTTGCCTCTGATTCTGTACTTGGCAGCACTTACCTGGAGAACATGCCCAATAACCAGCAGTGTTCCCTTGTTTCCAGAATGATTTCTTGAAATAGTATTTTGTATTTTGTCATTTCATACAGGGAAATAAAACAGTTAAAAACCTATTTGTCCAGTTTTATCCTTGGTCATAAATTTCAGTCCAATGATAAATTATGAAGTAGAAGATAATAGTGAAGCTAAATTCAGTGTTAGTCTACTCTTAAGCTTAAGAATTTAAGTGTTACTTTATTCCTATTCTTGAGAAATTTCATTAATGAATATGGTCTTTAAATATTCCATATTCAGTTCTTTCCTATTTTGCATCTTTCTAGTTTTTTCTTGCTCGCTGCTTCATTCAAATGTCTTTCCTTAATGCTGTAAAGAAGTAGAAACTGTATGCCATAGGATTTATGGAGCAGGGACACCATTGCTCATTAGGCAGTGAGCTGGCTTTTTGTATTAGGGAAGAAATGCTGTGACTTTCATGGAAGCAATGAGTATCACTATGACGTGTGGAACATCCTTCTCCTATGCCTATTGGACCCCGATTCTACTACATTCTCTGTTTCATCTATAAAGGTTGTACTATCTTTTGTTTTTCTCATCCCACTTTACCTTGAAGCTATGAAGCTATTGTCTTCTGCTATATGTTCCGGAGATAAGAAATGTTCATATTGCATCTTCTACTTTATGGTTGAAATTCTCTAGTTACATAACTCTTGTCATAAAATTTTCCTGCTTTTTGTTCTTAGAAGGATAGCAGCTGAATTCTTGCTTGCCAAACAGCTATCTATTCATATTCTTCCATTATAAAATGTATATGACTGACTTATGCCAATCAATGCTCTGACTGTATCCTATTCCAGCACTTCTTCCATTTTCCCACCTTAATCTTTTATTTTTTCAAACACCATATTTTCAGTAACTGCCAAAATTCATAATCTCACTTTAACAAATGCCAGCTTTTGTTCCTTGTCATTCTCTGCTTTACCTCTACATTTCCTATTTACTGTCTAGAATCAAACATTCCTACTATCCTAATTAAATTTAAAATTATTGTCCCTGATACTCTTCCCAATATTATAGCCATATTACCAAAACTAAGTATGTCATTATCACTATTCTCCAATCCTTTATTTCTTTTATTTTTTTACTCAGCAAAAAATACAAGTAAAAATATTACAGATATTTAAATATCTCCACTTTGATTAAAATATTTGTTGATAAAGACCAATAGAGAAGAAGAAATCAAAACTCTGTTGGTCATTCCTATGTTAAAGTGAATGACACTCAATTGGTTGGTGAAGTGTGACTGGTAATATACATTCATTTCCCCACTATATTCACTTTTATATTGTCTCTTGAAGCTTCTAGTATTTCCCTTCTATTCATTACTTTATAGATAACATTTATTTTTGTTTAACTAAGAAAGAGATGCAAAAACATAGCAGGATCTTTGATAGCATCTCTTTTTTGGATTTTAACATTTTTATTATGCATAAATGACATATATTTGAGGAAACAGACATACTTATGTATATATATATATATATATATATATATATATATATATATATATATATATATCTCCTCTGAAATTCTATATTTTTATTTTTCTGCCCCTGGAATCTGAGAACCTGAGGCTACAAATTACATTTTTATGGTTTATGATTTAGAACAAATTGAAAATTAAATAATCAATAAACATATAAGCCATAACTTCATAAATAAAGCTAATTTTTGCTTTAATTGCTTACTGCCAATGTACAAAATTAAAAGAAACTCCTTAACAATCTTAATGTTTTACTTTAAATGAATATGTATCCATACATTAACAAAACAAATAATTTTTGAGATTCATTCTAGATAGCTTTACCATTGGTCAAACATTAAGTGAACTACCACAAAACTATTTAAAATGTATATGTTAGTTTTTGAAAATTTTATTAGATATTTTCTTTATTTATATTTCAAATGTTATTCCCTTTCCTGGTTTCCCCTCCAGTAACCCTTTATCCCATCCACCTCCCCCCTGACTCTGTGAGGATGCTCCCCCACCCACCTACACACTCCTGTTTCTCCATCCTGTTATTCCCCTACACTGAGGCATTGAGCCTGCACAGGAACAAGTGCATGTCCTCCCATTGATGTTTGCAAAGGCCCCCTTTTGTTCTGAAACTATTCTTAAGCTGTCCTGTCCTCCATAGCATTGTCCTGGAAACCTGAAGGACAGAAGCTATCAGACAATAGGAAATTCAGAGTCTATTTTGTACAACACAAGAAGGAGAAGTTTGCTAATTCAGATGAAACATATCCTGATTTTCCCATATTGAATCATAGCTATACTTTCTGCAGTTCTATACATTATTTTCATATTTATACTATCAAACTTACTTATTCAATTTTTATACCAACTGACAGATAATACAAATATATTTACAACAAAATGAAACAAGACTCTCTCTCTCTCTCTCTCTCTCTCTCTCTCTCTCTCTCTCTCTCTCTCTCTGTGTGTGTGTGTGTGTGTGTGTGTGTATGTGTGTGTGTGTCTGTCTCTGTGTCTGTGTCTGTGTCTCTCTGTCTCTCTCTGTCTCTGTCTTTCTTTCTCTCTCCTCTCTGCCCATCTCTGTGTGGGCCTTTGTTTCTCTCTTTCTCTCCTCTCTTCTTTCTCCTTTCTTCTCTCTCCTCTCTCTTTCTCTCTCATCTCTATCTCTCCAAATCTGTGTGTTTTTATGCATTTTAGGGATATAACATTATATCATCATCATCATCATCATTATTATTATTATTATTATTATTATTATTATTATTATTATTATTATTATTATTTTGAGACAGGGTTTCTCTGTGAAGCTATGGCTGTCCTGGAACTCACTCTGTAGACCAGGCTGGTCTCAAACTCAGAAATCCGCCTGCTACTGCCTTCCGAGTGCTGGGATTAAAGGCATGTGCCACCAATGCCCTGCTTACTTTGTTATTAAAACTGCACAAATTATAAGGATGTTGAACATTTTCTTAACTGTTTTTCAGCCATTTTTACCTAATAGTCTGAGAACTTTCTGTTAAATTCCACACCCTATTTTTCATTGGGATTTTTTTCTTGATATTTAGGGGGTTTTTTTGTTTATTTTTGTTTTTATATTTCTGCATTCTGGATAATAACTATCTATCAAATGTATACATGATAACAATTTTCCCCATTTTATCGGCATTTTTGAATGGTAGTGTAATTTTATAGAATCTCATTCTTTCCTAGCCTGAATGGTTGTCCTACCGTCTATAAGTTCAAGAAGTTCCATACTTTCTTCTCTATTACATTAAGTGTATCACATCATGTGTTGATTGATGTACTTCATATATTTGAAGATGAATTTTGTGACATGAGTAATAATGATAGAGTTCGTACTTCATCATGACTATCCAGTTGACCAGCTTCATTTGTTAAATGCTGTGTATATATTGTTGTCCTTGGCCATAAATCAGGTGATCGTAGAAATATGGTCTTATATACGAGTCTTCAGTTCTATTCCCTTGATCAATGTGTGTGTGTTTGCATGCTCATATCATGTCATTTTTATTACTATAGTTCTAGGGTATGATTTGAAAGCTAAAATGCTAATCTCACCAATATTGAATAATATTGAGGACTTTTTTAGATATCTTGGTACTTTTAGTTTTCTATATAAAACTTAAGATGATTTCTTTTCCAGTTTTTAAGAGAATGGCATTGGAGTTTTTATGGGGATTGCACTGAATCTATAGATTGTTTGCCCTACCAATATATGACCATAAGAGGTCTTTTCTTCTTCTGATTTTTTTTCAATTTCTGTTTCTACATTTCTAAAGTTTTCATTGTACAACTCTTTAAATTGGTAGGGTAAATTTGTTATAAAACATCTTATATTATTTTTGAGGGTATTATGAATAATCTTATCTCCCTGATCTACATCTCAGCAGGAATGCAGTTCTGTATAACAAAACTGGTGAGTGTTGTGAGTTAATTTTGTATCTTCCTATTATGCTGAATGTATTTATTAGCTAGAACACTTTATGTTAGAATTCTTTAGATCTGTTATGCATAAAACTATATTATAACATTGTAAAAATAGTTTGACTTACTCTTCTTATTTGTGTTTCCTTTATCTTCTCCACTTGTTTTATTTCTCAGAGAAGATTTCAAATTCTGTATTGAACAGGATGGGGGAAAGTGAATATCCTTGCCTTCTTGTTGGTTTTAGTGAAATGCTTTGAATTTTTCTCTACCAAGATGTGGGTTTGTTGTATATTATCTTTATTGTGTTAAGATATATGTTGTATATTCTTATCTTACTTATTAATGTAAGATTTAAATTTTCATTTGTAACCTTTTAACTGACTCAGTTATCATTTAGGAATGTTTTATTTAGTTTACACAAGTCTTTGTACTTTCTCTTGCTGTTAATATCAAGATTTATTCAAAGTAGTAAAATTCGTGATGAAATTTTAGCTTTTACTAAACTTGATGAGGTTTGGGTTTGGCCATATGAGTTCAATTATACATAGCCACCCATGGGCTACTTATTATTATTCATCATCAGAGAAATAAAAATTAGCATTCTTCTACATGTTGAACCAGCAAAATTTGTTGAAAATGTTGTCTTCTTTCTATTGGATAATTTTAGCTTCTTTTTGAAAGATCAAGTGACTATAGGTGTGTGGGTTCATTTCTGGATCTTCTATTCTATTCCACTGATCTACCTGCCTTTCACTGTACAATTAACATGCAGGGTTTTTTTGGTTTTTTTTTGTTTGTTTTTTGTTTTTGTTTTTGTTTTAATTACTATTGCTCAGTAGTACAGCTTGAGGTCAGGGATGGTGATTCCCCCAGATGTTCTTTTATTGTTGAGAGCAGTTTTCACTCTCCTTAGTATTTTTGTTATTCCAAATGCAAATTAAAATAAACCTGACATTTCCTCTTACTCTAAAACAAGTAAGATTTTATAAAATGGCAACAAATGTTAGCATGGATATTCAGAATATGAAATACTTATTTGTAACTAGTGGCAGGAAAAACTGAAGAAAAGCATTATGGAAATGAATATGAATGTTCTTCAATAACTAGTAATGAATATTCAATATATAGGTTTTATTTGAAATGCAGATTAGAAACTTAGTAAAGAGCCATGGAAGTAGACTTTCAAGAGAGTGGGTTTACAATGATCTAGTTTTGCTAAGAGTTTGTAGGAGACTTAGGGCAAGGTAGAATAGAACATCAGGGAAGGATAAAAAAATGTTAAATATATTTCAAAATGATATATGAGAACCACCACTATAGTAGCTTCCTAAAAAACACAACACACACATATACAAATAGTTTTAATAGAGTTAGTCTATAACCCTAAAAGGGTTATAGTTTATACCTTTTAGGGTATAAAACCAACCTTATAATATGATACCATTAGTCTAGCCAATAAAAAAGTCCAGTGCCCTGACTTATCTCTGTATCTTCAAGTTATTGGCCAGTGAGATACCACAAGCCCTCCAAACACAATATTCTTGGTCATTCTCAAGAACTTGATTTCATGAGCCTATTACTGAAGGCAAGACATACTCCAGCCACAAAGCAGAGAAATTTAACATTTTCTCATCTGAAAGCTTTCTCCTTATTGACTAGTTTTCACAGTATGGGCATATACACGGCATGTTGTTAGAGAATAGAAAAATTACTTTTACCAAGCTATCTACTCAGAAATCTACCATAGGAATATCTTTGGTTATATATGTCTATTGGTGCAGTAGTGACATGAGTTTTATGGGTTTAGCCATGTATTTTCTGATTGGAATTAAGGTCTGCTTCACAAGATGAAACCCATACTGGAGTTCATTCTGAGAATAATTCATAGGTTCTATCTAAAAACCTGCCATGGTTATTCTGCTAAATGGCCAGTGTTAAATTGACTTCCAATGACGTTATTATTTTTCTTAGATTTTTGTACCTTAGATTAGTGAATTCCTCACCCTTCACAAAATTTCTTCTTTCTTCAATAGATTGTGATTAACACAGAGACACGACTAGTCAGAGTGCAGTGATTAGGGCCTATAGAAAGTTCAGCCCTAGCTACATTTGTATTGTACCATTTTACCCAAGGCTCAGGATCACTGTATAAGAGGGTATAAATAGTATGTGAGAACCAGAGGTAGTGGATAACTACAAAGTAATAGTGTTTTCTAGACTAAGAAGGGCAATTGGACACATGAACTCATACAATTTATGACACCATTCCTACGACCCTTGAAATCTCAATCAAGAGTAAATCCCACCAGGGAGAGGGGAGGCAGACATGAAATCTTATATCTTATACCTTACTAAAGAGCTATCATCAACTGATAGCTGCTGAGAGAAAGAAAGTCAATTTGCTTTAAGGATGAAATCCTTAGGAGATTAGCATGTTTCAGTGACTGACTATAATAATCAAGAGTATATGAACAACATAAATTTGGTTTGATGGGTTTTAATATATCAGACTCAAATTTGAGTAGATAGGGAAATTGGAGTGGATCTGGGAGAAGTTGGGGGAAATTGTGGGATATGATCCAAAAATATTGTACAAAATTCTCAAAGAAATGATTGTTAAACTGAGCTAAACCAGGATCTGAAAAATTACATACCAACTTTACTCCAATAATGCAAACATAGGACACACATTCAAGTATACAGCCCAAGGCTTTTGAAGTATGTACATATGTAAAGAAGGCACAGAGAAAAAAATATTATAAATTCTGGGACCAAATGAAATTAATGATTACTGCTGTAGTGAGAGATGCTAACATACCTAGAGTAGGTAGGGTCCAAAGTTTATACTTCTAAAAAATCTTAATCTGGACTAAATCTGCTTCTGCTGCTGCTGCTGGTATGTGTGTGTGTGTGTGTGTGTGTGTGTGTGTGTGTGTGTGTGTGTGTATGATTGCTTAAGAATACAAATATCTGTGGGTTTTTTTGAAGGTGTTGATGTTTATGTGTGAATGTGTAGTAAAACATCTTAAACATTCTGAAGATGAGGATTCAAGGAAAAAGTATCTTCAGGTTTTTGTGTTCCATCATTGATCTTGGTAAATTTTTCCATCTTTTTAGAAGGTTACTGGTGATCATTCTTGGTCATAGGTTCCTTAGAAAACCTCTTTATCAGCTGTTCTTCTTGTATTTAAACCAGAAAGTTTCTAGTATGTGGTAGATTTCTGTTTCTATCTGCTGTCCCTGAATCTTCTCCACAGAACATATTATCTAATTCATGAAAACAGATTTGGAAGAGATAAAAAAATTCCTCAACAGAACACCAATGGCTTGTGCTGTAAAATCAAGAATTGACAAATGGGACATCATAAAATTGCAAAGCTTCTGTAAGGCAAAAGACAATATCAACAAGACAAAAAGGCCACCAACATCTTGGCAAATGATTTTTACCAATCCTAAACCTGATAGAAGACTAATATCCAATATATACAAAGAGCTCAAGAAGCTGGACTCCAGAAACTCAAAAAACCCCATTAAAAATGGGATACAGAGCTAAATAAAGAATTCTCAACTGAGGAATATCGAATGGCTGAGAAACACCTGATAAAATGTTCAACATCCTTAGNCATCAGGGAAATGCAAATCAAAACAACCCTGAGATTCAATCTCACACCAGTCAGAATGGCTAAGATTAAGAATTCAGGTGACAGCAGATGGTGGCGAGGTTGTGGAGAAATAGGAACACTCCTCCATTGTTGGTGGGATTGCAAGCTTGTACAACCACTCTGGAAATCCTGCTTGTGGACGTTGTACATCGTGGTGCGCACTAGGCTCCGCACCACGATGTACAACGTCCACAAGCAGGTCTTGCAAACTTTATATGACCCAACACAAGGGAAGGCCTGGGCCAAGTAGTGGGAGTGGGTGGGTAGGGGATCAGGAGCGGGGAGGTATAGGGAACTTTCGGGATAGCATTTGAAATGTAAATAAAGAAAATAATAAATAAATAAATAAATAAATAAATAGAGATGAGCACATCTTATCATCCTCAATCTTTTTTCTTTTTCTTTTTCTTTTTTTTTTCTACAACTGAAGAATGATATGTGAGTTAACCAAGTAACCAGATGCTTGTCTTTCCTGTATCCCTTGATAGAGGTCAAGAATGTCCATTTGAGTATTTCAGGGGGAAATATGTCTCTAACACCCAAAACCAACCTTGTTTAGACTGAAGAGTTAAAATATTATTACTCGTATTAAATTTAAACTTCTTTAACTCCAATTTTTCAAAAACAAAAACTCTGTGTATACAATTTAAATATCCATCACTCTTCAAAATCAGCATATTAGCTATATACTTACTAAATGGCTATTGTATAAATGAAGCTGTTGAAAAGTCTTATGTTTACTTTGTTTATTCTTAAAAAAATGTATAGATAAAATTTACTGTAATTTAAGCCCAGTATTGAAAAATAAAAGTGGTAATAAAAAGAATTCAGGTAATTTCAATTTAATTTTAAATTGCACTTTACCAATAAGGTGTTTCTGAATGAAGGTAAGACATTTTCAGCAAATGAAAGAAGATCTGTTATCCCTCAGGGAGGACACAGCATGTGACTTTCCTTTTTCACAAGCTTTTGTTTCCATAAAAGTAATCACTTGCAGGTTAGAAAGGGTGTCTAAAAAGAGGGAGAATCACAGAAATAGGTGAATACATACAGTAGAGAATAGTGGAAGTAAAAATCCAAACACTTTCTAATCAGACTTAAGAAATTTATTAACACTGGTAAAGAATTTTTAAAAGAAAGAATCACCCAAGGGATAGAAAAGTTCTTGTCTTAGTTGGGGTTTTACTGCTGTGAACAGGCACCATGACCAAGGCAAGTCTTATAAAAACAACATTTATTTGGGGCTGGCTTACAGGTTCAGAAGTTCAGTCCATTATCATCAAAGTGGGAGCATAACAGTATCCAGGCAGGCATGGCACAGGCAGAGCTGAGAGTTCTACATCTTCATCCAAAGGCTGCTAATGGAAGACTGACTTCCAGGCAACTAAGGTGAGGATCTTAAGCCCATACCCACAGTAACATACCTACTCCAACCAGGTCACACCTATTCGAACAAGGCCACACCTCAAAATGGTGCCACTCCCTTGCCGAAGAATATACAAACCATCACAGTACTATAAAAGCAAGTCTACATGAATGCTCTAGAATAGTTGCTTCAGGTTGACATTGAAGAATGTACTGATCATAATGTATTTTCTTTCCCGATATACTCTTCTTTTAAATGTAAAACTATTAGAGTATTTCAAAGGGAAACAAAAAAGATTTAGAAACAAATGCTTAGGCATTCTGGATATGCTATAATCACTAATATCCTTGTCATTATACATGCCAGAACATAAAATAGAAGGGAAAATTAAGCTTATTTTTATGCCAAAAGAGGCAAAATTATTTTCTTTTCATTTCAGCTCCTTTATTATATGTCTGGTTCAAAAAATAACATAGTTTCAAAACCAAGAATTCTCTGTAAATGTTTCCCTCTGGATCACAGGTATACAGAACAGTCTTTCCAACTCTCATATTTCATCATAGCTTGAATCTGACTATAACATCAGAAATGTGATGATTGCTTCTATTTTCTAAATGGTAAAAAGGAAAAGTAAAACACTGATATTTGGTGAATGATGTTCACTTTTTTGACTTTTATATCTAATAATGAAATATTACAGATGTAATCTCTCATAGTGTCTGCTTTTCCAATGATGAAAGGTAACAGAAATTGAATTTTAGGGAATGTTTTATGCTAAAATATTTTTACTTTTATTATAACCATATTGTTAGGAGAGTAAAAATTTAGCTACCTTTCTGGGTTCATATCATCAATGAATTTTCATTTTATTTTCTGCATCCTATCAGAAAATAATATCCTTGTCCTTGAGTTTCATATTCAAATTTATCATTCAACAATATGTAGCATCTCATCTTGTGGTCAGAGTACATTCTATTATTTGCTTTGTTATTCATCATTTTGAGACTCTGACATATATCTGAGAGGATATGGTTAAGAAAAGGAAAGACTTCCTGGGCCAGTAGTTTCTCTCTTTAGCTGTTGTCTCCTCTCCTTTGTACCTGGGGTGAACCTAACTCATGGACTGCTTCTAAACATGCATGTTAAAGAGGAACAACAGGGATCAGGTAAGGAGCCAGTACCTTATATAAGACTCTAGTCCTTATATAGTCCCTTGTATAAGGCTCTAGATAAAACTCATACCCTTGTATTACTTTCATAATATATACCCATCAATGAATTTCTCCATTCATTCATTAAGTCAGAACGCTAATGACCCAATCACCTCTAAATGTTCAGAGCCTGTGGGAAACCAGGATTTCACTATAGAGATTCTCTTATCCAAAGCTTATCAAAATCATAGTCATTACTACTGGGATTTAGTATAAAGATATGAACTTTATGTACAAGAGAGAGCAGTATATTAAAATTTTCTGAACAAGACTTAATTTGTCCTTTGTATTATAGTTTTTGTAGAGTCACTATTTTATAATTTCTTAATGTTTCAGTATCTTGATAGTTCCTTGCTTTCATTACCTCCTCAGCATTGTCAGTGATCAATGACAGTTTAATTGGGTCAAAAGTAAAGTGAAATAATTTCTTGATCACAAAAATGTTTTATTACTAGAAGCCTGGAAGGAATCATTGGATTATTACTATACAACTTTTAGAAATAACCATATTTCTCTAGTGTGGCCAACAAAGGTCACTTTATAATATTTAATACTATGTATTTTTAGAGAGCTACAAAAAATTTCCTTCCATTTTTTTATGGACATGACTGCACACATGCTGAGGCTTAAATGTCTCTGTGACCTAATCGGCCATCAGTGGGAATAGAGGCTCCTTGGTCTTCCAAACTCTATATGACCTAGCACAAGGCAAGGCCTGGGCCAAGTAGTGGGAGTGGGTGGGTAGGGGAACAGAGGTGGGGGGAGGGGTATGGGAAACTTTCGGGATAGCATTTGAAATGTAAATAAAGAAAATAATAATAAATAAATAAATAAATAAATAAATAAATGTCTCTGTGAATTTTAGGCTGATATTTAATCTCAAATTCGTGTGTGTGTGTGTGTGTGTGTGTGTGTGTGTGTTTGTAATGGTGATATTTGGAAATTGGCCTTTGAAAGGGAATTAGATTACTAATATGATCAAAACAGGTCTTCAGTGATTGCTATAAGACTCTTAATATGAATACATACATTTAGAGAGGTAGGTTGGCAGGAAGGGATGGAGGAAAGAGAGATGGGGCTTGCGAGGGAGTGAGGGAGGAGGAGGAAGAGAAAGAGAGAGATAGAGAGCTGAAATAGTACGGTACACTTTGGCATTTCATCGTAGAAAGAACTGGATTATGTTATAATGAAGTAAATAGATTCTTACTGGGTGCCACAGTCTTAGTTGTACAGCAGTAATAGAATAAGTTATGTGACATAAGTAACAAAAATGTACTTCCCACAATTTTGAAATTCTGGGAAGTCTGAGATGAAGACAACAGAAGATTTCAAACTGTGGTTTACAGATGACTTTGCACAAACTCAAATGGTGACAGGAGCAAGCTGGCTGTCCCGAGTCTTACTTTTTGAGCAGGATTTCTTAGAATGATAAACCATTTCTTCAGTGAACTGTGAGCTAAATCAATTGCAATTTTATTTAAATTGCTCGGTCCATAGTACTCACTTAAACGAGAGAAAAGGGAATAAAACTCTATGTAACCATGTACACACATATGTAATATTCATAACAATATGATTAAACTAAATAATTGACTCCAATTACTATTGCATCTGAAAAATCCCTGTTGTGTTATTACTTCTGGGAAATATGAACAGGTATCTGTTGATTATATAGGCAAATATGACACTGACAATGGGTCAAAGAAAGAATTCAATTCATGTATAATTTTGAGAATTAATGAGGTTGGTTGAGTTACAGTTGAGGTGTTATAAGAACATGGATGACTCCAAGCTGCCTGCAGCTCAAGAAAGGCCATCCTAGATTTGTGAATGACTAAGAAAATTTGCCTCCTGGATCTCTCTATCTACAGGAAGATCCTTTCTCTCTTCAGTGTTTCACCGTTCATATAACCTTTCAGAGCTGCCTTATTTTTTTTTTTTTTTAATTTTACATATCCTGGGTTTTGAAAGTTTCATTAGCATCTAAGGCCTTGAATGTGTGGGTCCTACATTGTCTCAGGCCCAGTAAATCTAGAGAACTTTTCAAAATCATTAATACTAACCTCATCCTTTGTTTAGGCTCTACTGTTGCCCTATATGACCCACAGAAAATAACAGCTTTCTCCTTTCTTGGAAAACTTTACTTCTCAGAAGAATTTCTCTCATTCTTCTTTTATTTCTTTCTCTTCCTTGTTTTCTGGTTCTTCTGGCATACTTAGTAAAGCTTGTACTGCATTGCTTACTTCTTGGAGAGTCTATGCAATCTTTTTTGGTATGAGAAAATAAAATGAGAGGTAGTGTCCTAGGCTATATTCTTTGAAGACCCATAATGTCAGGCATCTTAGTTCTGTCATGAGCAAAGGCACCATGAAAAATTCCATCATTCTAACAAACTCTCCATCAAGACTTCATTCAGGACACTTGACTTGCTTTGTCCCATGTGAGGCTCCAGGAAGAAGACATCATTTATAAAGTAGAGTATGAGAAAGTCTGTGCCCTTCATTTCAGATTTCCAGAATTCCAAAACTGTTAAAAGTACATTTCTCTGGATTATATCACTTATTTTGTGGTATACTACAGCAACTTGAAGAGAATGAGACACCCACTCAGAAAGAAACCTCAAGAGCAAGGAATTTTATCACCTCCTACTCAATCATAGTACTTTTGGAGCCAAATGTGATTGAGTGAATTGAGAAGAAAACTTCTGAAGTACAGTAAATCATTCATACTTATTTTACATGTATTTACAATAAATGTAAATATTTTACAATACAAGTAAAATAAACTCAAATACAATCCACTTTTTTTAATTAGATATTTTCTTTATTTACATTTCTATTTTTTATTGGCTATTTTCTTTATTTACATTTCAAATGTTATCCCCTTTCCCTGTCTTCCCTACAGGAAACCCCTTATTCGATCCTTCCTCCTAATCCTTCTATGAGGGTGTTCCTCCAGCTACCTACCCACTCCCACATCCCCACCCTCAGTTCATGGGCACGGGAGAAAAATTCCTGAACAGAACACCAATAGCTTATGGTCTAAGTTCAACAATAGACAAATGGGACCTCATAAAATTGCAAAACTTCTATAAGGCAAAGGACACTATCAATAGGACAAAAAGGCAACCAACAGGTTGGGAAAAGATCTTTATTTACATTTCAAGCGTTATCTCTGTTCCTGGTTCCCACTCTGAAAATCCCTAGCCCTTCCCCCTGCTCACCAACCCACCCACTCATGCTTCCTGAGGCTGGCATTCCCCTACACTAAGGCATAGAACCTTCAAAAGACCAAGGGCCTCTCCTCCCATTGTTGACCCACAAGCCCATCCTTTCCTACATATGGGGCCTCTTCTGCTACATATGCAGCTAGAAACACAAGCTCAGTGGGTACTGGTTAGTTCATATAGTTGTTCCACCTACAGGGTTGCAGCCCCCTTCAGCTCCTTGGGTACTTTCTCTAGCTCCTCCATTGGGGGCCCTGTGCTCCATCCAATAGCTGACTGTGAGCATCCACTTCTGTGTTTGCCAGGCACTAGCATAGCCTCACAAGAGGCCACTATATCAGGGTCCCTTCAGCAGAAT
>NC_034598.1:2153385-2166433 GCF_900095145.1 Mus pahari | reverse complement strand
ATATTTTGATGATTTATAATGATGTTACTGTTCTGTTTGTGATTCACTGAATACATAGCTTCAGAGTTGTAATGCTTTTGTGCTTTACTGTTCCGAATGATTTTTGTTGGTATCTGTGATTGTTTTATTGGATATAGTTTCTAAGAGATGTAATGTTTGGTTTTTTCATGTATAAAATCCCCTGCTTGAGAGCTGCAGAATACACTCAGATTGAAACTGCCTCTGTGTTTGTTTCTGTTTGTCACCACTGAATCCTTCCTTACCCACCTAGCTTCAAAGACCCTCATTCCAGGGACCCCCATACCTGACTACGGTGGTCCATGGCACACAATAATGTAGAGAATAATTTATTTGTCCTTATTCCTTGCCTAACTAAATATAGGTGGATGCTACTGAATTTTTTTTTTGGCTCATCTTGATAACTTAGCTTTGCTTGGTAAGCCCTTTGAGGTTTTAAACAAAAGGCAGTGAAAAAAACTTCAATAATAATATAACCATGTCTTCCTGAACAAGCTGAGTAGCTAGATAAAGAGATGAAATTCTTTTTAACTGGGTAGGACAGTGCATTCCTCCATGCCTTAGTACACTAGTGAAGTACACACCTAGAAGAGCTATAGTTAAAGCTTCATTTGATGTTTTTGCTACTAAACAAGATAAAATTAACTTCACTACTGAAACATTTCCTTTCCAAGTTTAATAGAGTATGAAACCTGCAGCAAGAAATGATTAAAAGACTCTTCATCTTGCACTGAAGCTTCTCGTTACTGATACCAGAGTTTTCAGATATTTATTGGAAAATAAACTTAGGAAGTTATTTATTAATCAGCCTTTAATTACTATATAAGAAACATGCCTAACTTTCCCTTGATGAGCAGAGACTCAGAAAGAGATCCAGACATATTTGAAAGGCCTCAGTGATTTTCTGTTCTGCTCTTTGCTAGTGGTAAAAATGAGCATTGATCAAAAAGCCAACATTGTTTTGTTTAAATGATAAACAATAACTACCTTATAATAGTTACAGGTAGAGAGGTATACTCAGTAATTAGGCAAAAAGTAATGAATATATGGAATAATTAGACAGAAAATGGGAAAAACTTGGATTATTAGCAAAATTGTATTTTTATGACTAGTGGTTAGGCAAACACGTAGGGGGAATTCAATTTGGGATAAAGTTTAAATGTTGCCTGAGAGCATGTTGGAAGAGTAGTGGGGAAAAAGCTTAGCAGTGTACAGCCTTCTGCAAAAAGCTAAATTTCCTGCTGGATCTATTTCCATACAGGAAGAGAGGGCTTACACCAAGACCGTGTGTACTCACTTAGTCTAAAATATAGATGTACTTTCAAAGTTCTCACAGGAAAGGTCTGTAAAGTACCCAAGTGAGTTTACAATTCTATTAACTGTATTTTTTCTATTGTTGCAAATAACTAGAAGGCAGAATTAAATACAAAGAAGCTTCATTATTTTGGCATTATTAATGAATGAAACTGTTGCAACTAGACACATGTCTTTCCATCTTCTGAAGATGCTGAGGAAAAATGGCATGGCTAAACTTGACTTCACTCTTTACTTAGAAACATGCAGGGCAGAAATTTAAGGGAAAAGGAAAACAAATCCAGTTATTTTCTATGAAGGTAAACATCCAGTGGCTCCACATTTTGCTGATAAGAAGGAGAGTTCTACACACTTTTAGCTCCCTATATATTCAAAAAGGAAGCTTTAAGAGCAGGTCCTAATTGCTAGAAAGATGAGCATTCTTGGCTAATTATTGGCTGCCAATGGCTAAAAAGTAAAATAACTTCATTAGGTGCTGACATTAGTGTAGATTATGGAAGGATCTTTGTGTAGACCATGAATCCTATAATAACTATAGTTATGAGCTAAAGTTACTCATGAGCTCTGGAGAGATATTTCAATCTATACAATATTTGCTACCTATGATGATCAGCTCCAGTTGACTGCATTCAACACGTAGGTGCGGTCTTTTAATTCAAACTTTGAGAGGTTGAGACAGATGGTTTCTGGACTTCATTTGCCAACCAGCCTAGTATACTAAATAAGCACTGTGAAGGGACTGTATCAAAACACAAAGAGGATGGAATCTGATAAACAAATGCTTTAGTTGTCATTCTCAATCATTTGAATCAACACACATACGTATTCACACACATACACACATGCACAAATGTACAAATGTATAAGTATATGCAGTCTTCATACAGTGAATAACTTGGCAGAGATTACATAAGTATATGTAATCTTCATACAGTGAATAACTTGGCAGAGAAAGCTAAAATGTACAGTTCCTGTTCACCATTAGCTAATAAGGATAGTTTTGCGTTTACTCTGTCTCATTTTGAAGAAGATATTGCCATTTACTACATAGATATGAGGTTCTTGGGTCATTGAAGTGGGCATGCCAATACTAACAGCACACATTCTCTCAGGACATCACTTACTGGGGCATCTTCTATTCCCTACATAGCACCGATTGCTCTTGCACTGGACACTGGCAGGATTTTCCCTGTCCAATTACATTAAAATTTTCATGCAACAGGAGTCCTGTGATTGGACAGGGAAAAGGGAGGTCGAGTTGGAGAAAAAGAGAGCAACTGGAGAGAGAGGGAAAACAATATGGATGACAGACTGGATGATTCAGAACAAGCATGGCTTTGAATAGTCACAGGTACATGTCGCAGACCCCGAAATCTGACCGGCAGAGACGGGGAGAAATGACACAAAGGCCAAGGAAGTTTCCAAACAGATTTCTTCTTTATCTCTCCCTAGCAGTTTTTTTCTCTTCCTCTAACAAACAGCTTTCTCTAACCCTCTCCAGCTCCCCGGCTCCCACTAAACCCAACATGACTCTTCAATTGCTTGCTCCCAACTGAACTGTTTACAGCCTTTTCGCACAGCATTCTCCTCCCTCCGGGGGGGGGGGGGTGCGCATCCTGTTGTTCTCAGTCTTCTGAGCTCCTTCACAACAACATTTCCCCCCCTGCCCGGGGTGCATCCTGTTTTCAGTCCTCTGACTTAATCCCTCCCCCATCTCCTGGATCTGGTCAGAGTTCAGTCAGGGTGCACAGTGATAGTCCAGTGACTCAGCAGGCCGGCAGTACAGGATCATCCAAGTGTGCAGGCTCAGGTTAAACAGGGATCACGGTGGTCTCACTCTCTTCCCACAGGTACATATGTTATTATAGGGATGAAAGAATTGTGTAACTTGTCTAATCTAGGTAGACAGTTTGTATCACTATCAATTGGCACAGAAATTATTGTGTGATCAACTTGTAAATTGAGAATTTACTGATACATAAATCTAACTGGTTAATTATAAGCTTCTAGAGTTTTGGTTTACAGGGTTACTGGAAGTTGATACTACGGACCACAGGGGGATTATGGCTGAAAATGTACAAGGGGTACTGAGGAAGCAAAATGGGGTGGGGTAGACCTCTGTAGGTTGGTCTAGAGGCATTAGTGTGGGAACTTGCAGTCTTTTTTTAATGTCATACAACAGGTGGCAAACCAATGACTTGGTCAGGAATTCATGAGAAATTTAAGATTATTAGCCTGACAGTTATTTTTATTTTTATTTGAGTAGCTGGGTAGCCTAGAAGAGTCACTCATGTGGACTTGGGCACTGGAATTGAAACAAAGAAACTGCTAGCAGGCTCTGAGATACCCTGCTGTGGGAAGGTGCAGGCTGTTCTGAGTCAGAAGGACAGAAGTTGCCTACTTTTTAGGGAAGAGAAGGATTGAGCTGTGAATTTATAAATTGGGATTATTTGCTTTTATTTTGTCTGAATCACATGGGGATTTTTCACCCACAGTTTGAAACTAGAATAGGGAAAATTAGTCACTGTCTCCAAATAGAGAGAGAAGTGATAATTACATGCTATGATCAGGTATCAATTATGTCTGTAGCTCCAGGCAGAGAAACAAACAGATATATAGTATAAAAAGATGGCTGCTCTAGACAGAGAGTCAAACAGTAAGATGGTTTGAAGATTGCTTTATACACCTCACAGGATACTTAAATTTTGTCTAATGTGGGGTCCATGGGAATCTTGGGTTTTTATCCTGCTTGGCTCATGGATTGGCAGGATTAACATAGNCAAAATGGCCATCCTGCCAAAACAATCTACAGATTCAATACAATCCCCATCAAAATTCCAACCCAATTCTTTACAGAGTTAGAAAGGGTGATTTGCAAATTCATCTGGAATAATAAAAAGCCTAGGATAGCAAAAAACATTCCTAACATAAAAGAACCTCTGGTTGAATCACCATGCCTGACCTTAAGCTGTACTATAGAGGAATTGTGATAAAAGCTGCATGGTACTGGTACAGAGACAGACATGTAGATCAATGGAATAGAATTGAAGATCCAGAAATGAATCCACACATCTATGGTCCCTTGATTTTTGACAAGGGAGCTAAAACCATCCAGTGGAAAAAAGACAGCGTTTTCAACAAATGGTGCTGGCACAACTCACAGTTATCATGTCTAAGAATGAGAATTGATCCATTCTTATTTGCTTGTACAAAGCTCAAGTCTAAGTGGATCAAAGACCTCCAAATAAAACCAGAGACACTGAAATTGATAGAGGAGAAAATGGGGAAAAGTCTCGAAGATATGGGCACAGGGAAAAAATTTCTCAATAGAACACCAATGGATTGTGCTGTAAAATCAAGAATTGACAAATAGGACCTAATAAAATTGCAATGCTTTTGTAATGCAAAAGACACTGTCAACAAGACAAAAAGGCCACCAACAGACTGAGAAAGGACTTTTACCAATCCTAAATCTGATAGAGGACTAATATCCAATATATACAAAGAGCTCAGGAAGCTGGACTCCAGAAATTCAAATAACCCCATTTTTTACAGAGCTAAACAAAGAATTCTCAACTGAGGAATACTGAATGGCTGAGAAACACCTGAAAAAATGTTCAACATCCTTAGTCATTAGGGAAATGCAAATCAAAACAACCCTGAGATTTCATCTCACTCTAGTCAGAATGGCTAAGATTAAAAATTCAGGTGACAGCAGATGCTGGCAAGGTTGTGGAGAAAGAGGAACACTCCTCCATTGCTGGTGGGATTGCAGGCTTGTACAACTACTCTGGAAATCAGTCTGGCGGTTCCTCAGAAAATTGGGCATATACCCAGAAGATCTTCCAACTGGTAATAAGGACACATGCTCCACTATGTTCATAGCAGCCTTATTTATAATAGCCAGAAGCTGGAAAGAACCCAGATGTCCCTCAGTAGAGGAATGGAGACAGAAAATGTGGCACATTTACACAATGGAGTACTACTCAGCTATTAAAANCAATGAATTTATGAAATTCTTGGGCAAATGGATGTATCTAGAGTATATCATCCTTAGTGAGGTAACCCAATCACAAAAGAAGTCACTAGATATGCACTCACTGATAAGCGGATATTAGCCCAGAAACTTAGAATACCCAAGATACACTTTGCAAAACACAAGAAAACCAAGAAGGAAGACCATCGTGTAGATACTTCATTCCTCCTTAGAATAAGGAACAAAATACCCATGAAAGGATATAGGTACAGAGACAAAATTTAGAGCTAAGATGAAAGGATGGACTATCCAGAGACTACCCCATCCAGGGATCCATCCCATCATCAGCCACCAAACCCAGATACTAATGCATATGCCAGCAAGATTCTGCTGAAGGGACCCTGATATTGCAGCCTCTTGTGAGGCTATGCCACTCCCAGAAGTGGATGCTCACAGTCAGCTATTGGATGGAGCACAGGGTCTCCAATGTAGGAGCTAGAGAAAATACCCAAGGAGCTGAAGGGGGCTGCAACACTGTAGGTGGAACAACTATATGAACTAACCAGTACCCCTGAGCTTGTGTCTCTAGCTGCATATGTAGCAGAAGAAGGCCTAATTCGCCATCATTTGGAAGAGAGGCCCCATATGTAGGAAAGGATGGGCTTGTGGGTCAACAATGGGAGGAGAGGCCCTTGGTCTTGTGAAGGTTCTATGCCTTAGTGTAGGAGAATGCCAGGCCCAGGAAGCATGAGATGGTGGGTAGGGAAGCAGGGGCAGGGGGAGGGTATAAGGAACTTTTGGGATAGCATTTTAAATGTAAATAAAGAAAATATCTAATAAAAAAAGAAAGAAAGAAAACAGACTCAAATCTGATGGAACCATTCACATATAATCCAAAGGATGTCTGTGGGAATAAATGTTCCAAATGTTAAAAAATAAAAAAAAAAATTCTCTGAACAAACACAATGTGTAACCTCCTCCTGTTTGTGTCTAAAGAGATCGATGAGCTCAGAGATAAAGAAAGAATAAACATAGGAGTATTGTTCTATTTAAATCTAAGTTGTGTGATTTGTCAAGTATCAGAGTATCTATAATTTTCCAAAAAAAAAATTACAAATTCCAGTTATTTTCCTAATATTTGTAATTCAAACTCTCTCTCTCTTTAAAACCTAGATTCCTACCAGTAATTTTAAATGATTACATAATCTCTATCTATTCTCTTTCATTATATATACTCAGTTTAGTGTAAGTATCTTGGATTTCTGCATGAAAATTTTTTTCTTTGTAAATATTTTTATGAGATATTTTTACAATTGAGCATTTTGACAGGATTCAGTAATGCCTCTTCGAACTATACGAAAGACATATCTTAGAGTTTGCCTATTCAAAATGATCATTTTTATATAACAGTAATTATGTGTAAGATTTTTACACGCCTATGCATATGTACATCTTTACAAGTGAATTGTGGTAAATATTATAAAACTAACATAAAAATTCAATGATATGAGTTTATTTACCTTAATCTGAAAAAATTTTACTGGTAAGAATATTAACCTGGTCACCACTGAAGAATAATATTTTATCGACATTTGTTGATAATTTTATGAAACCATTGATTATAGTCTATTATTTTCCAGCCATGACTATTGCTATTATTAACTTTTACAAAGATTTTATCTTATGTGCCAGTTTTCAGTTTAAATCACATGGAAATATGAAAATGAATTATGAAATATAGCATATTTGTTCTCTCACCTTATAATTTTACTCTAAAATTCTTTACTCAATTATTAAACAAGAAATAATAAACTCATTTTGCAAATTTCTGTATATTGGAAATTGCTATTCACAATTTAGAGTGTTCATTCACTCAACTTAGCTTGGACAATATTCCATGTATCCACCAAGATTCAGGCAAATTCTGTCATTTTCTGAATCATATTCACAGACTCCTTCAGATGGAGTTCATTGATTGTTTACAGACTTGAGAACTATAGAAAGATCTTGAATCATTTTCTCTAAATCTTCTTGTTTTAAAAAGATGGGTTTTATTCCATTCTTTGAGACAACTTTTGTCCTACATATTTTTAATCTCTTTATACTGATGAAGTAAACTCTTTCACTTCTGACAGACAATAAAGTTATGCCCTTGGGTACATTTGCAGACCCATAGGAGGAAGAACAGTATGAACCAACCAGTACCCCCAGAGCTCCCCAGGGACTAAACTAACAACCAAAGAGTAGAGAAGTCACTAGATATGCACTCACTGATAAGCGGATATTAGCCCAGAAACTTAGAATACCCAAGATACACTTTGCAAAATACAAGAAAACCAAGAAAGAAGACCATCGTGTAGATACTTCATTCCTCCTTAGAATAAGGAATAAAATACCCATGAAAGGATATAGGTATAGAGACAAAATTTAGAGCTAAGATGAAAGGATGGACTATCCAGAGACTACCCCATCCAGGGATTCATCCCATCATCAGCCACCAAACCCAGATAATATTGCACATTCCAGCAAGATTATGTTGAAGGGACCCTGATATAGTGGCCTCCTGTGAGGCTATGCCAGTGCCTGGCAAACACAGAAGTGGATGCTCACAGTCATCTATTGGATGGAGCACAGGGCCCCCAATGGAGGAGCTAGAGAAAGTACCCAAGGAGCTGAAGGGGGCTGCAACCCTATAGGTGGATCAACAATATGAACTAACCAGTACCCCCTGAGCTCGTGTCTCTAGCTGCATATGTAGCATAAGATGGCCTAATCGGCCATCATTGGGAATAGAGGCCCCTTGTTCTTGCAAACTTCATATGACCCAGCATAGGGGAATGCCAGGGCCAAGAATTGGGAGTGGGTAGGTAGGAAAGCAGGGGCAGGGGGGGTATGGGGAACTTTTGGGATAGCGTTTGAAATGTAAATAAAGAAAATTATATATATATTTATATACTATATATTATATATAGTATATATAATATATATTATATTATATATGTTATATATGTTATATATGTTATATATGTTATATACAATATATATTATATATACATATATATAATATTATATATTATATTATATATACATATATATAATATTATAATATATATAACAGAGCTGCTGGGCTAGAAAAGACCAACCACATCATTGAATTTAACAGATGTCAGCCCTGCTACTAGAGAGTGCTGAATGATTTCTGCTACTTCGCAAGGCAGTTTTGTTGCACAAACTAATTATAACCTTTCACTGCTAAATCTAAGTGTAGATCACACAGGATCTATGCAGAAAAATGTGTCATATAGTATATATTTTAAATTAGAGGTAAGATTTATAGTAATTATCTACTATAAAAGTTTTCTCTCATTCACCAAGAATAAAGTATTACAATTGTTTTAAGAAGTTAGTGATTTTTATGAAATGTGCTGCTAGGATAAAAGTTACTAATTGTTTAAAAGTGTTGGGTCTAGTTTGTTTCTCAATAGTATTCTATGCCTAGCATTCTGAAAGTCCTGAGTTTAACCTTCAGTTCTCCAAACAAACAAATGAAAACGGATTTGAAAACTCAGCAAATACATGGAATTCATTGAAATGGGTGTATAATACTACTTTATGAATCAAATGTATTTAAATTGAAGCTATAAGGTTTCTTTTGAAAACTCCCCTTGAAAATGTTATACTATGAGAAAAAAATTTATTATGCAAATAATCTTCCATGTATTTTAAGAATTTACTACTTGTATATTTCTAAATTAGAGTTGTTTTTTCTTTCCTTTGTTTTTTTTTCCTAATGTATGAACTCATTTATGTTTTCATCCTCTTTAACTCCTTTTCAACAAAATATGAAAAATGGAGGCAACAAAATAACATGATAATGCACATGACTTTTTAATTCTTAGTGAATTGTTGCTTTGCTTCCCCACACGCATGAATGCTGTGCTGCAAAGCTGCAAACACTCTATTTTGGAAGTTGTGTGGCCTTGTGATAATCACCTGCACAGTTTATGGCTTTAGCATATTCTTAAGATACGGTAATGGAATATCTCAACCAGCAAGCAAAAAAGAAACTTGAACAAAAGATTCAAATTTTCAGTATGGACATGCACCTAGGTGCAGCAATCATGGAACCAGCCTTTGAGCCTTCAAACATGAATTCTATAGTCTAGTTAAATATGCCTTTAGCAAATATAAGTAAATTTCATATATATACATCATATATATATATATATATATATCATATAGTTAAAAATCATTCAAGAGATAAATTATTATTCTAAGAAAAATACTTCACTTTTTCAGTTTAATCATTATAAGATGAGATTTGAATTCAGAGAAATGCAAAAATATTTAAGAAACTTCTTGTATCATTAGCTAAGACTGATCTCTCAGATTATAGAGTACATTCACTGTTTAGCTTAGGAACTGTTCTTTACATCATTACTGTTTAGTAGAAATTTGCAATAAAAAATTATACTGGAAAGCTTCCAAATTAAATTTATAAAACCGAGTGCAGTTGGGCAAAGAGATGGTTCAGTGGTTTATAGCATTGGCTGTTTGCTATTCCAGAGGACCTGATTTCAATGGGTAACATCTGCCTGGAGGCACACATCTATTTATAACTCCAGTCTCAATGGATGTAATGGCCTTTTATGGCCTCCAATGGCATCAAGCCATGACATACATGCTTACATGTAGAAAAAATATATACACATAAAACAATAATAATAATAATAATAATAATAATAATAATAATAACCTTTTACATTTAATAATAATAATAATAACCTTTTACAGTTAAAATTACTAAACAGTCTTTATATACACATGTTATTTTTTTCTACTGAGAGAACTGAGGTCTCTGAAGGGAATTTGAGAGAAAGAAAGCAACCATCATAAATATTAACACCTAGAGACCCCTGTCCCAATAGAACCTATTATAACTCTAAAAAACTATAAGGATTTAAAATGAATCTTTGAATAATTTTAACTTTTTAGATCAATGTGTGTTTGTGTGTGTGTGTATGTGTACATGTGGAATCATAGGACATTTACCATTTACATACAATTTCTGCAGATCAAATTTTGGTTAGCAATCTTTCAAAGCAAATTGGCCTTTGCCCACTGAGATATTTAACAGTTTCAATTTTGAATATTTTAAAATGTTAATTTTTTTTAATTAAATAGAATTAAAAATTAAAAAAATAAACTTCAGGTAACAAATTGGTGATTTACTAGTAATTTTCTCCCTATCTTTAAGGGTTAATGTATAATACATACATATGAAAGTAAATACATACTGATGATACTAGTTTCTAACTAAAATTAGCTCCATATTAAATGGTTTAATGGCATTCTTCTGTTCTATTAAATTTATAAAATCATTTTAATATACACATAACACTCTTTTTTTTTTTTTTTTTTTTTTTTTTTTTTTTCCCTCAAGACAGGGTTTCTCTGTGTAGCCCTGGCTGTCCTGGAACTCACTCTGTAGACCAGGTTAGCCTTGAACTCAGAAATCTGCCTGCCTCTACCTCCCGAGTGCCAGGATTAAAGGCGTGTGCCACCACCGCCCAGCTTACACATAACACTCTTAATATTATTGTTTCTCTCCATGTAGTAAATGTTGTTTCCAAATTTTACTTAGAAAATGTCCCTAGGGCCACCTCTTTATAAAGTGTTTGAAAAAAAGGCAAAATATTTGTCTCTGGGATTATTGACTATCACAGAAAATGAAATATGATATGATAATGATAAAATGAAAATGCAGCATAAAAACTAAGCAGGGAAGAAAATTTATTCCAGTTGATTACAAAAGGGGAACAGGGATTGAGCTCACTTCCCTTAAAGAAATAGGCCAGAATTCAGATGTCCACGTGTCACTGCGGCTCTGAATGGATATAGAGGAGGTATTCAATGTGATTATACCATTTGACTTTGCTAATTGGTGCTGTTGAAGTTCAGCGCCTGCCATCCCATTGATTTATTTTCTTCGATGGTTTCTACTCGAAGGGATGGCTTCAATGAGATGGTTTTTCTGGTTGTGAAACTGAGAGGAAGTAAGAATATACATATCATAGTTTTAATTTTTCATTACCTTATATTTCATTATGACTGCTTTTCAAAAGTTGTTTATTCCTAGCCTATTTTTTACTGAAGAGGCAGCTAAGGGAAGTGAATCTAGAGCTCAGAGAGGAAGTTGTAGGGAGGGAGGAGTGGAGGGAGAGGCAACTGAGGGTAGGATGTATTGTATGAGAGAAGAGCCTATTTTCAATTTTAAAAAGAAGAAAAAAATGTTTCTTTTTCTCCCCTTTCTTCTGCGGTATCTTCTATAAGCTTTTGTGCTCTGCCACTCCAGTAGGCATGTTTTAACTTCTATGTCACAAGTGTTCTTTTATGTTCCCCTTTCTCCAGCTCCTCTCATCTTCTCTTTCGTTTTCTAACTTATACCATTTCACACCACCTCATTTACATGAATACAAACACTACAAATTAGGAATTGCATATGAGAGAAACATGGCATATTTGGGTCATAACACTTGATTCAATGGTCTAAGATTCATTTGCCTTTCCTCAAATATAATTTCATTTTTCATTAAAGATGTTGCATATGCATGATATATTTCAGTAGACATTACACGTTCATCTGTTTTTGTCCCTTGCTCTTAAAATAATACAACAATCAACATGAAAATACATGTCTCTTTGTAGAATTCTTTGGATATATGTCTATGTCCTACTATGTCCTACTTGTTTTGTTGTTGTTGTTATTGTTTTGTTTTGTATTTTTTGTGTTTTTTTGTGGTTTTTTGTTTTTGTTTTGTTTTGTTTTATTTTGTTAACTAACACCATCCTAGACATGTCTGGAAAAAAGGAACCTTAAATGAGGAAAGTCCTCCATAAGATGGGCCTGTGTGCAAGTCTGCGGAGTGTTTCTTCTTTAAATTAATAATTAATATTAGAGTGTCCAGTCCTCTATAGGTGGTGTCAACCCCTGTGTAGGTTATCCTGGGTCATGAACCACACATAAATCATGTTGAACAAGTCAATAGGAAGCATTCCCCCTATCTTCCAATTCAGTTCCTGTCTCCAGGTTTTAGCTTATAGGCCTTGCCCTTAAATTCCCTCAGTGACAGGACAGGACCTGGAATTTGAAATATCAAATGTATGCTTTCTTCCCCCAAACTGGTTTTGCCAGAAGGTTTAATCATAACCACAGATAACTGAATGCAATGTTATGTACCTAGTTCACAGGAGATTGCTGTGTCTTCTCTGACAACATGGACTTGGAGAGGATTGTGGAAAAACTTTGGAAATTTGAGCTTGAAAAGCCAAGGAGTATAGAGATGTTAATGAATTACGATAGAAACATAGAAGATAATGCTGAGAACAGTGAGATAATAGAATTCTGCCATGTGAAATTTTAAAGGGAAGTTTTGAGGCTCCTTTAAGAAACCCATCAGAGCCATATAAATTAAGAATCTGTGTTTCTAAATCACATGGTGCTAAAACTTCAGTTGTGATTAACTAAAGGTTAGAACCAATAATGTGAAATTGTTATTTTGCTGGAATATCAGTTAGAGCTGAAGAGCTAACTGTGATTCAGAACAGACTAGCATCATTGAGGTGAAATCTTCCAAGAAATGATTCCTTGAGTCAAACATCAGAAGCTATGTGTTCTAGAGGGTACAAAAGCTATACCTTAGGACGGGCATGGTGGTGCACATCTTTAATCCCAGCACT
>NC_034598.1:2140398-2153222 GCF_900095145.1 Mus pahari | reverse complement strand
AAGAAAGAAAGAAAGAAAGAAAGAAAGGAAGGAAGGAAGGAAGGAAGGAAGGAAGGAAGGAAGGAAGGAAGGAAGGAAGGAAGGAAGGAAGAAAGAAAAAGTTCTACCTTGTTGTGGCAGGTAAACTAAGTTTCTCACAGAATACTGACTTTGAAAGCATAAAGGGGTCATGAAAGAGAGCCGGAGCTTGGAACTTTGAGATATCAGAAGAGGTCAATTTTAAAGATACAGCATCAGTTGCAGTAAGTCTCAAGATTGAAGGGATAATGGAGAGAAGATAAAGATTGAAGTCTGAAGGAAAAGTCAGGGTCTCTGAAGAGCAACCAGGAGAGGCTGTTTAAGGAGTTGTGTCCCATTTGCAGCAGGATCTCGACAGTTGACAGTACGATTTGATGACTAGAGGACAGTAGCAAGTGTGGAATGATGATGACTTGAGGCTAAGTGTATGTGCTATGGATGACAGAGGTGGAGAAAAGCAGCTTAGGCCCTTTGGAGCCCTGATGGTTTTAAGTCCCATACATCCACCACTGAGTTTATTATACTATGGCACTTTGGTCTTGATTTTATTTTAATGAAACTGTTCACTGGTTCTTCCCTCCTGGAAGAGAAAATTTTTAATAAAAATGCAAACCTTTACAGTAAAAAATTTGGAATTTCAAGAGAATTTGGTAGTTTAGAGAGACACCATCTTGTTCAGAGAAGCTTTGTACTTTTAAAGATAATTTGGATATTGAGAACAGTTTTAAATTATACAATGTTTAAAGTTTAAGGCTATTGGAATTTTAAAAGTTGAGCTGTGTTTTATATTGAGATATTAGAACATATAAAATTCCATAGAGACACAAAAAAAGGAATGGCATTGGTGTGTCAAGATGAAATCGAATTGATGGTACTGCAGAACGATTACTTATCAGCTTGACAAACAGCAGAATAACTTTGGAATAGAGAATCTCATTTGATCAAAAGAAATCAACCACCAGATTGTCTTGGGTATAATCCTATAGAAACTTTTTTTTTTTTTTTTTTTTAGTTATTATTTATTTTGGAGACTCTAGCTTGCATAGGTAGTACCACCTTTGGAAAGGTAGCCTTGGGTTGTATGTGAAAGCCAGCTCAGAAAGCAATGAGCTAGAATCCCATAAGTAGCATTCCACCATGGCTTTCTGTTTCTGTTCCATCTTCTGGTTCCTGCCTTGAATCCTTGCTGTGAATTCTGCCAATGAGGGACTGTGATATAAAACTTTAAGAATATATACTATTTCTTCTTACGTTGCCTTTTTCATAGTATTTTAACATATTAATAGGAACTTAAACTAAGGCAGCATGGAAATAGTATAGTAAAGTCATAAGTTATTTCTATTTTATTGAAAGAATTCCATACTTATATCTATAAAGGCTGTATTACGTTGTTATCCCTCCATTAGGTAATAAGGGTTCCTCTTTTTCTACATCCTCATAAACACTGTGTCTGTTGTTTTCCTGAAGATCACTACTTTTACTGAGGTAATATAGAATCTCAAACAGGTGTGAAGCTGGATTTCTCTGAAGGCTAAGGATGAGGAATATTTTTAAAATTATGTATTGGATATTTATGTTTCTTCTTTAAAAAGTGTCTCTTCATTTCTTTAGGCTAATACTTTATTGACAGTCTTCAGAAGTGTTTGATTTTTCTACTTTTTAAAAATATGTTCCTCTGTTTGAAGTACAGCTGCTAAATATTTTGTCCCATCTGTACACCATCTATATTCTCCCAATAGTTATCATATTCCAGTAGAAAATTTGAAACCCTCTACAGTCTAACGTGTTCTCAGTACTACTTTTTGTCCTATTGGAATGTTTTTCAGAAAGTTGATGCCTTTACTTATAATTTAAAGTGTTTTCCTTATATTTTACTCTGGAATTTCCAGCACTGTTTTAAATTAAGGTCTTTGATGCAATTTGAATTGATTTATGTGCCATGTCTGAAATTTAATAAATTCCATTCTTCTGTTGTCCATAGCCAGGTTTACAAGAATCAAACATACATTTTTTTCAGTGTAGATTTTTTATGACAAAATTTATAATTTTCTCAAAAGTTAGATGCCTACACCCATGAGAGTTTATTTCTTTGCCTCTAGATATACTAAAAAGAGTTGACAAAGAAAGCATGGTGTTGACACAAACACATACACTTATACCAATGAAAAAAGAATAAATAGCTGAGAAAATTATGACTTCTTGATTTCCAAAATGAATGCTCTAAGAACTAGGAAGTAAAAAGCTAAACAAGAAATTCTTATGGGTCTAAGTTCAGTTTGCTATCATGTATCTTTAAAGCCTTAAAGCCATGATGACTAGTATTAATGCATCTTATTATTATTTTTATAAATTTTAATTTTTATAAAGTTCATATGTTAATTTATGAACATCAGTCTTTAAACTTAATATAAGTATATATAATGTCATAAAATTCTGCATTTAAACCACATTGAAATGTAATCAACAGTCGCTAAGTTCTTAATTCCTGCACCAAGCTTATAGGTAATATATAATGTATACAACATGTTAAGCAAAAGGAGACAATGAAAAGACTGCTGGAAAATAGCTGTTAGGTTACTAAACTCTTTAAGCTTAATCTTACTCATTATTACATAAAAAGAAAAAAAGCAAATTGTCTAGAGTGATAAAAAGCTCTTAGAATTGTTATCTATCATTAATTTAAAGAACCAATGTTAAAATGCAGAGAATTTAAATAATATTTTACACATACAAAATTATTAAGTAGATGTCCTTTATTTTTCTGAGTGTTTACTGCATTGATAATATCCATTCTCCCTTATTGAACATGTTTGCTAATATATATTAGATTAATCAAAACAAATCAAGTTACAAAGAAAGTCAATTCTGAATGCATTTTATTTCTGTCTACTGTTCCTAAATAAATTGTCCTCAAAACCACTCTCCTCAAGAACCTATCTAGAAAAGGAGGCAGAGTGTAAGAGTCAAATGTGGTGGATTGCACCTCAGAAATGGTATTTTACAGATATAATACATCTGATACACAAATGAATTCATGGAGTCTTTAGCGGTATGCATAAGACTTCAAACCAGACAAAATCCCAGTGTGGAAAAGGAGAACTAGACACAAAGTACAACCTCTAACAAAATTTATTTATAATAATACCTGCTGGCAAAAGAAAAAAAAAATCATTGTCTGCCTTGCTTTGAGTACATAAATCACAGTCTGGGAAGACACCATGCTCGGAAACTGGCCAGTAAAAAGAAATATATGCTTTTGGTGTGATTTTTGGTTTGTTTTGATATTTTTGTTTTTGTTTTAATTTAATTTTGATTAGTTTATTTTGATTATTGTTTGGGGAGTTGTTATGTATGTATGTGTGTTCTAAAGCCTTTTATTTTTTCACATTAACACACACACAATATATATGTGCATATGTAAATGTATATGAATAATATATATATATGCTATATATATATATATATATATATATATATATATATATATATACTATATGCTCTTTGCTCCTCTTCTTCCTGTCTTTTAAAAATGAGCAATACAGGAAAAGAAAATCAAAGATAAAACTCATGCAAAACCCACAATAAATGAGAAAGATAATCAATATGTACAAATAAAGTACCAATAGACCAGTAGGATATAGACATGATCAAACAAAGGAATATGAAAAAAAAAAAAAAAACCTACAATAGTACCATTGACTCCTTTTGGTGTTGGGCATGTTCCTTTTCCCTTGGCTACCCTGAAATGTGTTTAATATACCCACTTAGATTCCATTGGTGAAATCTAATTGGTTTTTCTTTTTTAAATAGGTATCAATTGCACTTAGCTTCTGGGTTATGGGTAAGAATTCAAGTCAACTTCCCCTTTCTGTGCTGGGATCCCACTTGACTTGAACATTTGTTTTTATAGGGAATGTCTTCTGGTGTTGGAGTCTGGAATACTGGTTTAAATTGAGGAGAGGAAATTTGGAGAAGATACTTATGATCCATTTGGTATGGGGTCAGAGAAGAAAGAAAGACCACACCAGATTCCTTGTTACAGACCTGGGAATCAGGCCATGGATGTTGGATATCAGGATTAGTAGGATTGAAAAGTGTGGGTCTGCCTTCATACTCTTTATTGTCTTGGGATTTGTGGGCTTTTGGTTAGCAAGGTGTGCTCAATCGAGTTGGGGCCTGAAATGTATGACAAAGCAATGAGTGAGGCAAAGAAGGTTAGGACAGGGAATCTGTGGAATCCATGGTACATGGGATACATCACTAGAGGGAAGACTGTCATGTCTGTTCTGCTACAGAGCTGGGAATGAGACTGGGTTGTGAGGGTTTGGTCTTTGGGTATACAGAGAGAAAAGAAGTTCTGAAGGCAGCCTGTATCATTTGTTTGAAGGTGCTCTTATTTCTGTAGTAGTAGTTTTGACTTATTTGTCAAAGAATAAGTTGTTCATAGTTTTGTGGACTCATATCTGGTTTTTCAATTTTGTTGTATCAGCCAACTGACATTTCTGTTTTACTGAAAATGAAATGTTTTTGTTTGTTTGTTTTGTTTTGTTTTTTGTTTTTGTTTGTTTATTTCTTTATTTTATTATCATAGCATTGTTTTACAATTTACAATCTGGGATAGTGATATGTCCATCAGTTTATTAGTATGGATTTTTAGAATAGCTATTCTAAGCTTGTTTCCATATGAACCTGAAATATATCTTTGAATATCTGTAAATAATTATGTAGAAATGTTAACAAGGATGGCATTGAATCTGTAGACATTGCTTTCCACTTTGGGGGATTACCTTGGTGAGTTTTTATTGTTATGTCCTCTTTCACTCTAATTAGTAACTTGGATCTTCTCATGCTCTTTTAGTTAATTTGCCAATGGTTTTTCTATCTTATTGATTTTCTTAAGGACCATAGGATTCCCATTTTTGGGGCCGCCCCCTGAAGTCACGGGAGTCAGGATTTCCCAGGAAACACGAGAGGCCTTCTTCTTGTAAAAGCATGAGGTAGTTTAATGGCAGAGCTCCAGGCCAGCACTTAGGAGGCAGAGGTGCCGACCTCGTGGCCTGAAAGCTAGGGGTTTTTATAGGGGGAGGGGGAGGGGATAGCAAGAATTGGCTCGGTTACCCGTGATTGGCTCATTTAAATGTACAAATTTTCAGGATGGTACATCCAAAGGCAGGAATGCTAGGAGACCTGAGGGGCGGGTCAGGAGAATATTTGGTTCAGTCCCAGGAATGTTCCAACAATGGCCTGCCTGGGTGTGCCCAGGCTTATCTCACTGTGCTCTCTACCTCAGGCTTCCAAGCTTACAAACAACTATTTCTCTGGACATAAGTTGCATGAATCCCAGGCCTTAAATTTCATTTCTCTACAGGAAAAATACTTTGTTTAATTGACTTCTTGCATTGTTTTTAATTTGTATTTTTGTTAGTTTCTATTTCTTTGTTTTCTGTCCCAAGTTTGATTATACGTTGCTATATACTCTTCTTTTGTTATTTCTTTATTGTTCTAGGGTTTTCAGGTGTGTCACTAGCTACTTATATTAATAATAACTATCCAATTCTTTTTATGTGGGCACTTAGTACTATAAACTTCTCTTTCAGAACCACCTTCATTGTTTCCCATAGTCTTGATATGTTGTGTTTTCACTTGCATTAATATTAAAGTTTAAATTTTTCTTCTTAATTTCTGTCTTGAACCAGTTTTCATTCAGTAGTGAGCTATTCAGTTTTGATGAGTTTTTAAGCTTTTTGTTGTTTCTGTTATTGATGAACAGCTTTAATCTATGATGATTAGTATGATTTAGGATATTATCTACATCTATAGCTGTCATAATTTACCTTGTGTGCTAGTATATGATCAACTTTTGGGAAAGTTCCATGAGATTCTGAAAAGAATTTATAGCCCGTGTTTGCTTGTTTGTTTTGTTTGTTTGTGTAAAGTGTTTTGAGGCAATCTGCTATGTCCATTTGATTTATGATGTTATTTAGCTCCAGCATTTTTCTGTTTAATTTTTGTCTGGGTGAACTGTTTCTTGGCAAGGGTGTGGTATGCAGGTCAACCACTATTCATGTATGATAGTGTGATTGCTGTGTGGTCCCTGGTAGAGAGTAATTCTGAAACTCAGTAAGTTGTAGAAAGAAACAGAGCAGGACTAAGAAGAAAGACTGAGAAGGGCTGTGGGAAAAAGCAATAACAAGGGGGACCTTGTCCTCAACATGAGTCAGAGTACACTATAAGTAATAGTATGGTAGTAGGAGATTCCTGCAAGCAGACTATAGTAGGACAAAGATCATTTTAGAGAGATGTGGATAAAAAGGCTATGGCAACCTCATTTTGTAACAAGAGGCAGAGTCCTCCATGAGTTGAATATGGGAGCTAGGAGAAGGTCCTGAAAGCAAGCTGCTACACGACTGCAATGTAGGCAGAGCATAATGGAGCAGAGGAAAAATACTGAGAATTCCCTGCCTATGTCCCAGTCATTAGGTTCTTGAGACCACTAGGAGTCCAGGGTAGAAAGTGTTTATGAAGATAAATGGCTAGAGGAAAATAGAGGTTAGGTTAGGAGGAAAGGGTGAGAGGGTTTTCTAGTTTTGTACGAGAGAGAGAGAGAGAGAGAGAGAGAGAGAGAGAGAGATTGAGAAAGAGAGAAAGAGAGAGATCTAAACACATAGACACACATAAAGATAGAGAGAGAAACAGAGGAAGACAAAGAGAGAGAGGATTCAAGTACAGAGGTGGAGAGATGAGAGGGGCAGCATAGTATTATACAAAAATCTTAAATAAAAGCTTTTTAAAACTTCTTCCCACCTTGACACCATTAATGATACTCTGCTATACTTGCAGACAGGAGCCAAGCATAACTGTCATCAGAGAGTCTTCACTCAGTACCTGAACAAAACTGATGCAGTGACCCTCTACCAAACATTAAGAACTTGGGGAATCCTACTGAAGACAGGGAAGGGTTTCAGGAATCAGAGGGGCCAAGGATACCATACAAAACCCAGCAGAATCAACTAACCTGGGCCAAAAGAAGCTCATGGGGACTAAACGGCCAACCAGAGAGCATGTTTGGGACAGATCTAGGTCCTCTGTACATATGTAACAGTTGTGTAGCTGGGTCTTTATGTGGAACTCCTAAATCAGGAGCAGGGGCTGTCTCTCAACACATTCCCTACCTTTATATCCCCCTTTCCTGAGCTTCTTTGTTAGAGAATGTGCCCAGTCTTCTTACTGCAACTTGCCATGTCATTGCTGGTTTATATACCTGGGAGCCTAGCCCTTTCCTGAAAAGGGCTAGATATTGGGGATGGGGTCGAGGTGAGAGAGAGGGACTAGAAGGAGAGAATGGAAGGGAAGCTGTGATGGGATGTAAAGTAAATAAAGAATCAATATTATTATTTTTAATTCTTAATATAGAATTTGAATTTTGTGTCTCTTCTCTATGTTTGTTATACAGACATACTCTAGAAAAACTGGCTAGTTTAATCATTTTTAAATTTATCAAAAGCTTTGCCAGTAGACTGAATACTTACATTAGTGTGCATGTATGTATCTGTTTTCCTACATACACTCACAAATATATAGGTATATGTATATAAAAATATAGATGTAGATAGGTAACCACTGTCTTACGTTTATCCATATGTGCATTTATTTATAATGTAATGTCCATAGCAATGTCTTCAAAATACACAGTTATTTACTAGTAAGAATTTTTTAGACTTCTTTTTGTCTGGTGTAAGTTCATGTCATAATAATAGATTACTATGGGCCCGATACTTATCTGCAGTATGTATGTCTTACATTCAGCACCTGCTTTCCTTTTTCTTTTCTTTTTGATAGTGACAACTGGAATCCTTTTCACATAAGTAGACTTTCTGATGTGGCTGTAATCTATAGTGAGATGTCTAGGTTACTGAATAAGAGGCAGATAATTTTCAAAGCTCTTTCAAAAATAGCTTTATGAAACTTCAGAAGTTTTGCTTTATTTTAGCCTGACTTGATTGCTGTTTTCTTCTAATCTCTTAACAATTTAAAGCTGAAAATTTTAATGCAAGAAACTCAATGAAGGAGCCATACTCATCTCAAAATCATTTGAAGCTACCTCAGTAAGGGGCTACTGTCTCATGCAGACATGGAAACTAGTATTGACTGTATATCTAGGAGGCAGAGGGATGACACAACTGAAAGTTAAATTGAGAACTATTAAATGTACTAATAATGCATTAAATCTAATCCCTTTCAGCAAATCATTCTTCCCAGAGTTGCTGATACTTACCTTTTTAAATGTAGATGCAATGCACTGAGTATCAAAATTTTCTCTTTTCTCAAAGAATTGTCAGAAAAGTCAAACTAGTAAGTGATGGATAGGATACACTACAACAATAGCCATTGTGGCTAACAAAACAGATATAAGCTCCAGAACGACTGGTATGTGAGGTGCTTTCACATCATACCAAGGCAAGTTATTCTTCTGCTGCTTCCTTACAGTTTCTTCTTTAAAAACTCATCATCATAATAATGCAATCCTATATCACAGGGTGCTGGACTATATAAGGAGCTGTGTATATATGTCTAAGAGTTGTGCTTGACTCAAAATATTTAATGACTCCTGGATATTATTGTCATAAGTGGTAGGTTTTGAAGGAGAGAAACATGTTTCTTTTCTCAAGAGACAGAGGCAGGCAGATCTCTGTGCATTCAAAGACAGCCTATTGTACATAGTGAGTTCCAGGACAGCCAGAGCATCATCAGAGACCAACTCAAGAAAAGAAAGAAAAAAGAAAAAAAAAAGAAAAGAAGAAGAAAAAGGAAAGGAAAGGTAAGGAAAGGAAAGGAAAAGAAAAAGAAAAGAGGGAAAAAGGGGAAGGGGAAGGGGAAGGGAAGGGAAAGGAATGAAAGGCAAGGAAAGACATTAAAATAAAAGTTATGACATTTTCTAAGTAAGAGGCTGATGAGAATCTTTGAAATTTTGCACCGTATGAAAGGATTATTATACATGAAGAAGTTGCAGTTTCTGTGCATTCCATTAACTCACAAAATTTTAGAAGAAACTACAGGTATTGTAACTCTCTTAGCTCCACTATCATGGTTTCTTAGAAGCAACAGTGCTATCAATGTTCTGCAGTTGACAGGGCAAGAACATTTTAGGATGAGCCTAAGGGTAATCAGATCTCTCTGAAATAGAGAAAATTGAAAGGTCAATTGTACTTTGAAGCTTCTTGTCTTGTTTCTGTGAAGAATGCAAATGTGCAATGCTGTCTGTGGAATGATCTATACAAGTACCATTGCTTTAATAAAATACAAACTTTATCTCTCTTAGACACACATTATTCCAAGCTCACATCTAAGACATTCTTCATGCTAAGAGCTAATCTCTTTCCCTCATACCTGGCACTGAATCATGTTAAATATCTCTCTAAGAATAATTATTCAATTTACCAGGCTTGAGTGCATACACACACACACACACACACACACACACACACACACACACGGGACAGGGGAAGTGAGTCTTGGGATACTTATTGCTATAGTTATACAAAACTATTGCCTGATATTTTGTCATAATTACACCATCAAAGGGGTTGCTAAACATTTTTAATATTTTTTAAGGTACTATGTTATTTTGATTTAAATCCCTGAGAACATTGTAAATATTGTCTTACCTGGACTGATTTCAAACTTTCTTTGTTGAAAGTGTCGAAATCTGTCCACTTCCTTGTCTCTGTCCTTTTGGCCAGTTTTTTGTTTGTTTGTGTTTGTTTGTTTCTCATTCTAATATTGTCTCTGACTTTTCCCAGAAAAAAAAAGTGCAAGAGAAAAGCTAACTTTAATTTCCTGAGTTGCATGAGAGTGGCCTGATTAATGTGCTTGTGAATTCTTAATAAGAATGTGTGTGTATCCACAGTGATGTTTATTAATTCATAGAGCAGCTGCTCAAAGGCAGAAAGCAGAGATACCTCCCTCCCACTGAAGCCTCTTGGCAGCCATCAGGACTTTTCCCTGCCTGGTCATTTGGAGAACTCTCTCTGTACAGAATCTGATGGTCCTTTTTCTGCCTTTGGCAAGGGATCTCGCAAGCCAGCAGGGGGCCAGTGGGATAGGAGGGTCAGATTTGAATCTCCCCAAAGTGTGGAGGATGAAATAAAAAACTTAATGAGTTTAGTAGAGACCAGAGCTCATTTCAATTACTTTTTAATTGTTTTCAGATGCTCCTAGGCATGCTTTGTTTAGCTTTGCAATAAACAGAGCATATAGCATGTTAGTAGATCACACTTGAGGCCCAAAGGAAACATCCCCAGGAAGTGATGAAAATAAGAGAGGCACTGCACACATTGGAGAAGCTCCCTGGCAGATGAGCTGGAAAACCAAAAAACACCGGTGTAGCAGAGTCAGAGGTCATGCATCATTGTCACTCGGAAATTCACAAGATACTCTTAAGTGCTCACAAACATGCTTGAAGTGAACATTCAGTCCATAAATAGTGTGGCCTTCGGCGAAATCTACCCTGACTTACAGTTGTTCTTTACTGAGTCTCCATCTGCCTAATTTCACCTGCCTATTTATAGGGGGTTGGGGGAAGGTAGAGAAGGCAGAGGACTTCATATCATAATTCAACCACTTGAGACTGTTGTGCTTATAACAAACTAAAAACTAAAGAGTAATTGTTAGCACTCTGACAGATTCACCTCTAAAGACCATCTTCTGAAATATGAGGCAACATTTATAAAGTTTTTCCAGTAATTAATTGAAAATCCCAAAAGAACTTTGTTAGGCATCATTTACTAGTATGCAATTCAAAGAAGTTCAAAAATGTCACTATGATAGTTGTAATCATAAGTATAATGGGTGTAATTTCATCACTTTTAGAGGAAGACTGAGACAAAATATTAGAGCTCAAATGAATAGCATAAAAGTTCTCGGAGCAATCTAAATGCACTGCAGTTTTAAGTGAACACACTATTATATATATGGCTGTAAGTAAAAAAATCTTTTTTTGTTTGTTTGCTTTTTGTTTTTTGTTTGTTTGTTTTCTTGAGACAATGTTTCTCTGTGTAGCCCTGGCTGTCCTGGAACTCACTTTGTAAACAAGGCTGGCCTCGAACTCAGAAATCAGCCTGCCTCTGCCATCCAAGTGCTAGGAATAAAGGCATGCATCAAAACCATCTGGTCTGTAAAAAAATCATTATTTCATTTCATGCTTAAATACTCCAAGTTGTAAGTATTCACTGGCAATTATGATATTTTTTTTTGAATGATGCCCAATGGCCATACCCAGTCATACAGAATTGGCATATCTATGAATGAGACTAGACTATTAATTTTATAAACTTTACATGTAGTGATGAACTTGAAAATATCTGACACTTTGTGACTCATGAATTTCATGGTTAAAATTATGTACACACTTTCTAACACAGAAAAGACAATATATGTGTATGATTAGTATATTATAGATTTCTATTCAAGTTGTAGGTGATTAAAAAACAATAAATTGATTATGAGCATTTACTTTTCCCTGTTACTAATATTTTGACATCAGCCTAGAAGAGAGAGCTGAATTTAATAGGCTATATAATGCTCTATATGATTATCAAAAGTCATTGTGATCCTATACTTAGAAAAATAGCCTGTCAAGGGCGAATTTTTTTAACCTCTTCGCATCTTCATGACATTTTCCTTTTATGTTGCTTTACAATAGTAGCAAAGGTAAAAATGTTTGCTAAGGATAATTACTAATTCAAAAAATTAAATATTTTAAGTCTTATTTATTCTTAAATACTGATTATCTGAATTAGTTTCCCTCATATACATTGTATATAAACTTCATTGAAAGCACAATCAATATTTTCACTATAGATTACATAATTAATATCATTGTCTTTCACTAATACCATTTACATTGAAATGTAAATCTCATGGATAAAACACAGTTTCCTTCTATTTATAATCTGTAAAGCATTTAACACATATATTGGAATTGTTCTTAGAAATAAAATTTTTCCTGTGTTTTTAATATTACAGTATGATTAGTTTACCAGTTTCCTTTCCTCCTACCAAACTTTTATATTTACTTCTCCTTGCTTAATTATGAATTCATGGCTAGGCTCCTTTTTCAATAATAATTGTTACATTCATATACGTGTTTCTACATGCATACATTGACCTAAGATCAACAGGTTCATTCTGTACAAAAGTTACTTGTCTATGTCTTCTCATCATTGATCATGTCATGTTTGATAACACATTGGTATGCTTTTCCGCAGTGGAAGACTTATTTCTCCCACTCCGAGTGTTGGTTCTTGGTGTTGGATTGAGGACTTATGGTCTTTCCCCTATGTACCTTGGCATGTATACTAATATGATTCTGTTCATCTAACTTTTAGGCAGTCAAGTTTGTGAAACATTATAGGTACAGCTTCTGACATTACCAGGAAGCATCATCTGGCAAACTCCCTGACTGTGGCTCCTACAATCTTTCTGATCTCCCTTTCCAAATGTGCGTTGAGTCTTAGGTGAGAGAGTTGTTTTTTAGATAATGTCCCTTGTAACAGGACACTACAAACCCTCCATTTTGATTGGATGTAGTTTGTTTTGTAATGCTCTCATTCTGTTCCAAAGAAAAGCATCCTTGATGGGCGGAGAGGACTACCCTTACCTGTGCGTAGAAGGACAGTATTTTCTTTTATAAATAATCAGATTAGACTGGGATATAGGTTGATGTCAGATCACTTCACTAGTAAGAACAATGCAGTAGCCGGGCGTGGTGGCGCATGCCTTTAATCCCAGCACATGGGAGGCAGAGG